>NW_026000164.1:10195610-10200025 GCF_001458135.2 Marmota marmota marmota | reverse complement strand
AGGATCACAAGTTGAAAGCCAGCCTCAGCAACTTAGTGAGGCCCTGTTTCTAAATACAATTTTTTTTTTTAGAATTTCTTTTATATTTATTTATTTTTTTAGTTATCGGTGGACACCACATCTTTGTTTGTATGTGGTGCTGGGGATCGAACCTGGGCCGCACGCATGCCAGGCGAGCGCGCTACCGCTTGAGCCACATCCCCAGCCCCCTGAGGAACATCATTTAGACAGATGTACAGGAACTGTTTCTTGGGTGAAGCCAATGTTGAACTGAGAGGGGGAGGAGGAGCCAGAGTCAGGTGATGAGTGAATTGAACGGCATTAGTGAAGAGCTTGAGGTTGGAAAGATTTCAGTACATTGGGATGCAAGAAAATAATTAGAGGTGAGTTTTAAAAGATTAATATAGAAAAATGAAACCATAGAAAACTCATAAGAAATATAAATTTCCAATCACTAGGAGAGAGGATTCTCCAAGAGTGTAACTGTTCTACAGAAAACTCAAGAGGTTTTTTTTTTTTAAATATCAAAACATATCATTATGGTACAAAAGCAAATAAACTAGGAAAATATTTGCAACAAATAAGTCAAAGGATTATCATCCTTACTGGAGAAAGAGCATTCATGTATCAAACTGATAAGGAAAGCCTTAAAATATGGATACATGGGCTGGGGCTTTGGCTCAGTGGTAGAGCGCTTGCTTTTGCGTGTGTGAGGCACTGGGTTCAACTCTCAGAACCACATAAAATAAATAAATAAATAAATAAATGGATAAAGGTAAAAAAAAATCTGGATACAGTTACTATTATATCATCTTGCTAAAATGATTTTATTCTTTGGCTGTTAAGATAAGTTTATGAAATTTAAAAAATTCAAATAAGCATAAGCCAACTGCAGTGGCACATGACTGTAATCCCAGCAGTTTGGGAGGCTGAGGTGGGAGGATTATGAGTTCAAAGTCAGCCTCAGCAAAAGTGAGGCACTAAGCAATTCAGTGGGATACTGTGTCTAAATAAAGTACAAAATAGGGCTGGGGATGATTCTCAGTGGTTGAGTGCCCCTGAGTTCAATCCCTGGTACCCAAATTAATAAATAAAAATTTTAAAACCCAGCAACAACACCAAAAACAACAAAAAGAAAAACCATAAAAAGCAAGTTTGGAAAAGATAATAAAAACACAAGTAAAATATACTAGCAAATATTTTATGGATGGGAAATAGATGGAGTCCTTTGTGGCCAGTATATGGGGACAGCTCTCTTCCCTCGGGGTCCTTTTGTATTTGTTTCTTCCAGATTTTCAAAGAATATCAGCCTGGGACCAGTTGTTGTATTAATTTTCTCTGTTTTGAGATTTTCATGTTACTGACATAGTGTATATTTACATTGGAAACCTATTTGAGGCACAGGTTAGATGGTTTGATTTAGCATAGGATTTCTTTTCCCATCTTGAGCTTGGGCAGGGACACACAACTTCCTCCTCATCTTCCTAAGCTGGTGGGTAGGGCTTTTTCCTAGTAGCTCAGTGGGAGACCTTACTTGCAACCCTCCATCTTTGGAGGACCTAAGTGTGGTTTATACCTTGGTGGGTGCTGAGCCAAAATTCCTAGATGGTTAAAGTCTGGGATGGAGCTCTCAGCCCTCAGCCCCAGCCCAGGCAATTATATCCACATTCTCATGTTTCATCCCAGGTTTCTGGTCCTGCTTAGTTTCTAACCCTATTGGATCTACCTTTCTTTCTGGCCAGCTCAGTTATGTATTTTGAATAATCTTGTTATGTTTTGCCCAGAATATCGAGGCATTGGAATTCAAAGACTTTTCGGGTCTACTCTACCATGCCAGAATCAAAATTCCAAATACGTCATCCCATTATGGTAAATGCCTGTTGCTCTCAAGTGCCCTCTGCCTAAATTGGGGTTAATAAGATGCAGACTTTTTTTATGCAAAAAATCAGGATAACATTATAGAATTACGGTCTTGATTGAAACTCATCTCAGTGTCCTCTCATCATAGAATTACTATTTTGATTGAGATGAATAAAGCAAAAAAAATTTATGGGCTCTATGCTTCTCTGAAAGTGAAAACAATCACCAAAGTAAAAAATTTAAAGTTCATTACAGGCAGAATTTTCCCATTCTGTCAGATACTTAGAATTGGATCACTCAGGGAAATTGTTTTGCAAAACAATATTGGAGACCTTGCTTGATAGGATTCACTTGGGCATTGCCTTTGTTCTTTCTCCCTCTCATATTAAAAAACTGGCTGGAAAGTGCCGACCAGGGCCAGCTCAACCCAGGATGAGGAGGTGACAAAGGATGACAAGGAGACACTTAAGAAGAAAAGTCACTGGCATGATTTAGATATGAGGTGTCCCCCAAAACTCATGTGTGAGACAACCCAAGAATCTTCAGAGGTGAAATGATCAACTCATGAGAGGTGCACCCTAACTGGTGGATTTGTCCAATAATGGATTGACCAGGTGGTAACTGTAGGTAGGTAGGATGTGGCTGGAGGAAGCAGGTCCTTGGTGGACGTAGGTGACTTTGGGGTTATATTTTGTTTCTGGTGAGCACAGTGTTCTCTGCTTCCTGGCTGCCATGTTCTGAGTTGCTACATCCTCCACCATGATGTTCTGTCTTACCTTGGGCCCAGAGCAATGGAGTTGGCTGTCTATGGACTGAACCTCTGAAACTGTGAGCCAAAATAAAACTTTCCTCCCGTAAATTGTTTTTGTCAGTTATTTTGGTCACAGTGACGAAAAATCTGACTAAAACATCACATTCAGGAAACGGTGGGGGCTGTGTAGATCCCAGATGACAATGGGTGTTACAGAGGGTTCTTTAAAAAATCCTATGTAATAATGTGGAAAATATTCTCTCTCCTAGGAAGCCACTGGTTTCTTGAAAGGCCTCATTTACATGTTTCCAATCTGGTAGTAGTAGATTCAGAGGATATTAAAGGTCATAATAAGGAAAGGATTTTAAGCATAAATATCACAAGAATACCATTTCATATTTTTTCTCAGGAGAAACCAAGTAGTTTAAAGAAGTATCTGTATGCATAAAGTAAGTAAACACACCAAAATGAATGTTAAGAGAATTTGTGCATATTTTTCAGAATAGAAGCACTGACTCTGGAGCATCTGTTCCCATAAGCAGATTCCATCTGAGATGCTACATGTTAAGGCTACTCATGGCAATAGGAGCATCTATCATTTTTCCTCTGAACTTTTACTTCTATTCCAGGCATAATAGAATCTACAGAAAATGAGTGTAGCATAGGTCCAAGGGCCAGGGAAATGAATGGAGAATTATTTCAAGTACTATGAATGGTTAAGCATACCAGTGATGTCAACTAGTTTTTTTCCCCCTGCCACCAATCTCTCCTGTTTCACTCACCTTAAAATCTCAACATCATTAATTTTAAAACACTGTCCTTGTTGTGTCAGCGATCTACCAGTATCTTGTGGCTTGTGGATTCTCAAGTCAGTACTCATGGTTCCCAGGAGCACAAAACCCGGGACTTTCTCCTGAACACATCAGGGAATTTGTTATTGTACATAATAGGGTGTATAGAGTTTGGACATGCTTCAGACGCAGTACCACCACTTGGCTCCAGGCTGTCATCAAGGACCTGGGTTCTTTCTATCTCTTTCCTCTCTATTCCTCTGTGAAATGGCTCTGCCTAAAGTTGGCTTTCCTCGTGTAAGAGCAGTAACAGCAATCGCTTCAGGCACCGTGTGGACATATGATCCTAGGTGGGGCAAAAAGTGGAACCATCTCTTTCTCTCTTTTTAACTAGATTTGATGAGCTCTAATGCACATACCTACAATTCTCCCATTAACGTTTATGATTCACTGCTTTTTGGTTCATTCACAGAGTTATGCAACCATCACCATAGCACATATTTTGGAACATTTTCATTTCCTCATAAAGAAATTCCATACACATTAGCAGTCATTTCCCATTTCTCCTCAACCTCCTCCCAACCCCAACCCTAAGCAACTCCAATCTATTCTCCCGTTCTTTGTATTTGCCAATTCTGGGCATTTCATGTAAATGGACCCATATAATTTGTAGTCTTTGGCTCCTGGTTTACTTTACTTAGCATGGTGTCTTTATTTATTTATTTATTTTAATTTTTTATTGTTGGTTGTTCCAAACTTTACAAATTTCTTGACATATCATATTCCACACTTTGATTCAAGTGGGTTATGAACTCCCACCTTCACCCCATACACAGATTGCAGAATCACATCAGTTACACATCCATTGATTTACATATTGTCATACTAGTGTCTGTTGTGCTCCGCTGCCTTTCCCATCCTCCACCCTCCCCACCTCTCCCTCCCCTCCTCCCTCCTCTCTCTCCTCACCCTCCCACACTGTATCATCCCTGAGCCTGCTTAAACAACCTAAT
>NW_026000164.1:10190710-10195048 GCF_001458135.2 Marmota marmota marmota | reverse complement strand
ATTGGCTAGCTTCACTTAGCATAATCTGCTCTAATGCCATCCATTTCCCTGCAAATTCTATGATTTTGTCATTTTTTAATGCAGAGTAATACTCCATTGTGTATAAATGCCACATTTTTTTTATCCATTGGTCTATTGAAGGGCATCTAGGTTGGTTCCACAGTCTTGCTATTGTGAATTGTAGCATGGTGTCTTTAAGCTTGATTACCACTTCTTTTTTTGAATCCTGCCCCCTTTAAGAATAAAACCTGTAGAAATTTCTCAGCAGATTTCCCTTTGAGACTCTTTGAACTAAGTGTAACTACATGATCAATTCCTAATCTAATGGCTGACGATGAAAGAGGAGTTACCATGATTACCTTAAATGAGGGTAAATCAACGAGGAGAGGGTTATCTATCACAGGCCAGCAGGGGCTAGGAAGGAGAGAGCTGGATGCTGAACAAAATCTGGTCCATGTTAGCAGATGTGGGAAATGGACGTTGGAGAAGGAAATAAAATGTACACTACATCAGCATAGTGACAAGGACATCTATGAATCAATGTTCAAAGAGTCTATACTCACCCTCATGCTGTTTATTCCACTAGACTTCCTCTCTTCCTGACTTTTTGTTTTGAATCTGTAAACTTCAGATTCCAGGGCAGTGGGTTCACCAGCCACTCGGAATCCCACCCCTGCAATGGGTTCTACCACTGACCAGCAGTAGGGGATTCAGGAAAGTGGCAAAGGCAGGGAGAAGTAGCTGAGGGGTGAGATCACACAGTGTCCTCTTTCCAGGTCATCAGCAGACAACAATTTGGCATGTCATCATTGCTGTTCTGGCCTGGCTTTATGTTGTTGATGAATACAATGGAAGAGGGTTTGCAAGTATGGGTGTGTGTGTGGTCATACTGAGTATTTACATTCTATTAATGGGAAAAAATTAAAATGTAGAGCCATCTTCAATCTTGATTCTTTCTCCAGTGGTTTACTCTCAAGTGGTCTCACCCTCTTCTACAGTATGGGGCAATCTAGTTGGGGTTTAAATACTCCGTCCTGTTGCCTATGCCACTCCCCTCAGTTCCTCTCATTCTACTTGTAGACAGAGGTTATTCCCCTCTAGCATCTTCTGAACCAAGAGAATGTTACCTCAGAATTGGTCCTGAACAGATGGGAAGCAACTGGGTCTCAGGATGGTCTGTCATATTGGGAAAATGCCACAGATATTGCTATGTAAGTGGAGGCTTCTCCAATACTGGGAGCTACTGGACATCTCCAATGTCCAATGTCACTTTCCTCTAATGTCCTCAAGGGAAAGTGAATTCATTTTATAGGCCATAGGCATTCATATTTTATATGCATATGTTATTTCAGTATATAAAAAGTACCATATGTGGCAGTATGTTAGATATGGAAAGAGATGCAAGTTCCTACCCTTAACAGTACAAGCTGCTAGGGATTACTTTTCCACTCCTTGGGGACCTCACTCAGCAGTTGCAATACTGAAGAAAGAATATGGAAAGGAAGAGTGTAATCCAAGCCCATCTCTCTGGCTGTACACATCTGAATCTCTTTGGCTTCCCCTGTGGCACGAACATGCCGTCCAGCCTTAGGGATTGTGCCTTAGGTTGCTCCAGGCATCTCCTGGCTGTGGTATCAGAACTGAGTCTCCTTCCCTGACATCACAGGTGTTCATTGTGGATCAGAAGATGCTTTTCATGACTCTCCCTAACATGAAATGGGACTAGGCTTCAGTCCTTGACAACAGAAGTTCCCCCCGGCAGCCTAAGTCAGAATGTCAGGTATCTGTAGGGCCATTGGAAGCCATTCAAGTCTGGCTAGCAGTTGAGCTTGACTATTTTGGAATAATATACATGGTAGTAAAACAGAATTTGGAAAAGAGTAGATTTGGTATAGGTTTTCCAAACTATAACCTACACATTTCTGAACCTGCAGAAATTTCTTCATCATTTTCAATACTTCTGTCCTTATAAAAATACATGATTAATGGCCAAAGTGAGTGATGTGAGCACTGTCATTCTTTAAGAAAGGGCCAGGTGAACCACAGTGTAACTATCAGGAAAGGCTCCATAGACAATGTTGGTGTCTTAGTTCATTTTCTGCTGCTGTAACAGAATATGACAGATGAAAAACAATGGAGGCTTATTTGGGTCATGTTTTTGGTGGCTGGGAAGTCCAGCATGGTGCTGGCATCTGGTGAGGGACACTGTGCCACATCGTAACTTGGCAGAAACGTGGGCAAAAAGCACAAGATGAAAAGAGGAAACTTAGACTCAACTCACCTTCTGTATCAGGAACCCAGTCCCATGATGACGACATTAATCCATCTATGAGGGCAGAGCTCTCAGGACCCAATTATTTCTTAAAAGTTTTATCTCTCACTACTGTCACAGTGGCAATGACATTTCAGCAAGAGTTTTGGACATTCAAATCATAGTATATGGGCAGAAAGGAGGAATGGTGGTCACTACAGGACAGTATTGGAAATGGGAGTAGGACTGCACAGATGGCCCTACACAAGCAAAATGAAAGGCAGAAATAATTTAATTTTAATACTGATTCACTCAAAGTGTTGAAAGAATATGCTCCAGGAAGCATATTCTAAGATAGTGTATACTAGTTTCCTGTGGCTACTGTAACAAATTACCACATACTCAGTGGTTTAAAATGACACAAATTTATTACCTCACAGTTTGGGGGATCAGAAATCTAAAATGGGTCTGTAGGGTTGTGTTCCTTCTCGTTCTAAGGGAGAATCATAGGGAAACTTACTAGCTTTAGAACATTCTGTGTAATTAAATTCATAGCCATATGTGATGAAGATGTTATAGGAATACTGGATTCTGGTCTTTAGAAGTCCTAAGAACATAAATGAGTATAGTACTCCCTGTGCACATATACTCAAAAACAAAAATAAAGTCAGCCCTATCAAAAAGCATATGTGTGCATACATTTACATGGTCATAAATGTATGTGGATTTATTTTTTTAAAGTTTCTGTCAATATTTTTCTGATTGGAAGGTTCATCAACACTGAGCTTTTCTCATCAGCAGGAACCATGTTTTTTTGCTGAATCCCTAAAACATATGCTAGTCTACCCATTGAGCCATCTAGCAATAAGTCCTGGGTGTCTTTGAGTTCTGAAACTCACTTCTAAACACAAACATTTGAGACAGTTGGAAAAGAAGAGTTGAAAACAACTGTCTCCCATTCCCATAATACCATAACATTTTAGAATTAGAAGACTGTTTTTAAACTGATGATCTTCTCAGTCCCCTAAATTACAGATGGAAACTTAGAAGAGAGGGCTAGGAAGTCCACAGTGTGACCCCATTAGCATGAGAGTGTGAAACATGCTTTAATATACCATAATCTCATTGGATGTACTCATTTCCTGCAAGCATTTGTGGGGGATGAGGCAGGGTGCATGCCTACACTATGAAATGGGAGATTAGGCTGCAAGCTCTCTGGGGACAGGGACCATGAAGGGTGATGAAGATGAAGACATACCTGCAACAGAGCCTACCACATACCACACAGAGAATGCTGTTTAATTAAGTTTGAAAGTAAGAGGGGGAGAAAGCAATCTATATTGCTGGCTTGGTCTCCACATCAATGTGAAGGCTGAGGACAGAGAATTTAAATTGCCTGCTGGTGGTCAGGACTGCTGCTGGCTTCTCTGTGGACACTCTCTTGTCTCTAGAACTCAGCGCACTATGGCCAAGAGAGACGTCTGAAACATAAGCCAGATTCCAAGACCCCTGAGTGAATTCCTGGTGGAGAGAGATGGTCAGGATACTTCATAGCTTTGTAAATCTGTGCCCTGCTTTTAAGACAATGAGGGAGGGCAGGGAGCTTTCCTGCATCTGAATCTTAATTGTTTTCAGCTCAGCAATCCACATATTTGGGAGAGGCACACTCTGATCTTCGTGGCCTGTCTTGCCCACCTCCCCAGCTTATTTGCTGTCCTTTCTCCCTAACTCTCTGCGTCACCCACACTGGCCTTTAACATGCCAAGCAGCCAGGGCCTTAGCAGCACTGGCTGTTCCCTCCGCCAGGCCCTCCCTTTCCCGGACCTTGGCTTGGCCTGCTTCTCCGGGCCATCTGGGTCTCAGACCCTTTGTCCCTCCTTTCTCCGGGAGGCCTCAGATGCCTAACAGCATTGTTCTCCCCTGCACCCTACGCCATTCCTTTATATCACCCAGTTTCGTTTTCCTCCTGGGGCTGATCACTATTTAAAATTGCCTTATTCATTCAGTTAATTTATTTTCTGATTTAGTTCCAGGTCCAAAGACAGTGTTTGCCTTGGTGAGCTTTCCAAAAAAAAAAAAAAATAGTG
>NW_026000164.1:10078415-10190228 GCF_001458135.2 Marmota marmota marmota | reverse complement strand
AGTCGGGTGTCCTGCGTTGGAGTCCTAGAGCTGTCGCTAGCCTGGGGACCCTCACTCGCTTCTCCCCTGGGGCTTCGGAGTACTCCTTTGCAAAAAGGGGCCAGTGGTGTCCGAGCCTTGAAGGGGTGGATGGCTTCATTCATTCGGGCGCTTGGCGGGGTTGGGTGCTGCAGATGGAGAGGACCTGCCCGGGAGGGGTTCCAGGTGTCACGAGCAACCCCGACCTGTCACGTCAAGGGGGTTGAATACTGTTAGGGCTTGGGAATTCTTTAGGGAGGAAAATGGGCTCTTAAGATAAAATATGTTAATTTGAACGTATAAATTTTAGACTTGGAGATGAGGGAATGGCAATTCTAGTTAAATACAAAGGACTGTGCATTGTTAACTAATGCATTGCAAATTGTGATAAAAGTTTATTTCAACTTACAAATGACAGTCTCCACCTATCACATGTGGTCTTCACTGCTAAACCAGGTAAACAGAGCAGATGAGGTATCCTTATTTTACTGGTCAAGAAATGGAAACAAGTTAAATGACTTATAGGCTCTCACCAGCAGTAACTGACAAAGCCAGGACAAGAATCTAGTTTTAGGCCCATGAGCCAGTCCTCTTTCCACCCTAGGATAGGTGCATATTTTCATATTACTTGGATAACACACAAATTAATTCATTTGTGACAAAAAGGGAGTTCCATTGGGGGTAGGGATAACCTTTAAACAGCCTTACTGACTCTTAGATTATTCTTTAATTTATTGGTATTCCCCTTGGGTGGTTTTACCTCTTCTCAAACTTGACCTCCATAGTGATGAATGCCAAATCTGTATCTTTTGCCCAGTTTCCCCTAGTTTCATGCTGCTATCTCTAGACATCCACTGGATATTTTCTTTTTCTAAATATGTTTTTTTTTAAGTTGTTGATGAGCCTTTATGTTGTTTATTTATATGTGGTGCTGAGAATTGATCCCAGTGCCTCACACAATGCTAAGCAAGTGCTCTATCAAGGAGCCACAACCCCCGCCCCATCCACTGCATGTTTTCACTTGGATGCTCCACAGGCATGTCAATTTCAGTGTCTCTTAAGCTGCACACTACCTTTCTCCATAAACCTAGCCAGTTGCCTAATCACAAAAACTGGCTTGGTTCCTCCTCTCTCACCTCCCACAATCAGTTGATCACCAAGTGCTAACAATTTATATTTTCTGAAAACCTCCGAATCCATTCTCGTGCTATCTTTTTTGTGCCTTCCCTCCTTTAGGTGCCTAAGGATTATGGCAAAAACTTCCTATTGGCTCTGTTTAGCTTTAATTTCAGTGTCTACCAGTCTGTTTTACATTCTGCGACTACAGTTGAAATATGATCATATCGCTCACCTGCTTAAATTCCATGAAATTGTTTTCATTGTCTTCAACTCCAAAGTCCTTAGTGTGGATTCAAGGTCTTTTCTAACCCTCCCTACTCCCACCATCCTTTCTCCCTAAACAGCTGTTTATCAAAGTCCAGTATGGTGCTGACCTTACGGTTATGGGCATACTTGTTAAAAATGAAGGTGACAGTGGGCGTGGTGGCACACACCTGCAATTCCAGCCTCTCTGAAGGTTGAGACAGGAGGTTCACAAGTTCAAAGCCAACCTCAGCAAAAGTGAGGCACTAAGCAACTCAGTGAGACCCTGTCTCTAAATAAAATACAAAATAGGGCTAGGGCTGTGGCTCCCTGGTTGAGTGCCCATGAGTTCAATTCAAAACAAAACATGAAGGTGTCGGCTAAATTTCAGAATAAATGAAGATCACGGGGAAGGGAGGTAAAGCTCAAGAATAGGTGTTTTTAACAGTTCTGTGCATTTTAACAGGCTCTACACTAGAAGTCGAGATCTCTATTCAGGATGCTGTCCCATGTTTACCCTGTTCTTTATTCATACCAGACTCTTGATGGGGCTCAAGACACACCACCCCAGAATATGGCGCTTGGCATTTGAAGAAATAGCAGAAGCAGGAAGGTCATTCTCTGACTACCTCCTGCCCTTCTCCCCTGAAGCAGATCATGAAAGACTTCTTTGATTTTCCTCTTTATTAGACCCTCCTGTGAGATGTGTTCATCATATACATAGAGGAAAAGAATTCTCTTATTTCTGAAGACACAGGGACACAGAAGAATCTGAACAAACAGGCCTCACTATGTTCCACCTATCATTACCATTAGAACATTATCCTTTATCAAATTGTACTTCTGCACAACTATCTACTCTTCATCAAAGTTAGCATAAAAATACATGGGTCTTCCTATTTGGGTCTTGTTTCTGAAGGCTTCTGTGTCACATAAAAATTACATTAAATAATTTTGTTTGCTTTTCTCTTTATCTTATAGGAATCTCAGGCATGAAACTAGCAATGTCTGAGAAAAGAAATTTCTTCTTCCCTATGCTATCTACCTGTGTTTCTCTGAACATAACTTGCTGCCTTTTCACTTTTATACACTGTCTTAATTCAGACTGCTATAACAAAAATACCATAGACTGGGGTGGCATAAAAAAATTTATTTCTCACATTTCTGGAGGCTATAAATCTGAAACCAAGAGGCTAGCATGTTTAGGTACCTGCTGAGGGCCCTCTTCTTGTGTCCTAATATGATGGGATGGAGGGATCTCTCTGGTTTCTCTTCTTATGGGCTCACTAATCTCATTCATAGGGTGCCACCTTCATGACCTAGTTACCTCTCAAAGACCCTATGTCCTAATAGCATATTTTGGGATTAGGACTTCAATACAGGCATTTTAGAGGGTCACAAACATTTAGATCATAGCATTCACATAGCACCCTCTTGACTTTGGTGACGATGCCTCATTCTTCTAGACTCAGGAAAGACTTTGCTGACCCTGCATGGCTCCCTTGTGAGACCCAGTTCAAGTTAGTTCCCTTCTTGTAGACTCCCACTGAGCCTTGCTCACCCCTCAACATTTATCCCACTGTATTGCAACCATAATTGTGTAGGAATTATGGGCTTAATAGTTGTCAGTACTTGAGAATGGGTCTGACTTTTCTCTGCCCTAGCTCCTAGTACAGAGCCTGGCACATATGTTGTTTATTAAAGTCCTCTTAAGTGAAAGAGTGGTGTAGGGCAGGATGGAGAGGAAGTAGGCCTTCAGGGCCCTTTCTCCAGCAGCCTGGGTGTTGTGCAGGACTCATAGCAAGGTAGGCTCCCTTATGCTGCCTTCGTTTCTGAATGCAGTAAGGATATTTTTTCTTGTGAGGAATTTTAATGAAAGGCAGATAGAGAGTAATAAAAAAGAACTGGTCTCTTCGATGGAAGTGGCTTTTTCCTCCTCTGGTCTATTTACGTCACTCATCCATAGTAATAAAAATTTTTTGTTTAAATTTTTAATCTCTGTAGAAAATAATTTATATTTATTTTAAGAAAACTTAGCATATATATTAGAATTTTAAAAATAAGCATCACCCACCATCCCACAACATAGAGGAAATTACTTAAAAAGTTGTTTTTATTTATTTGTATTGATATTTTTTTCAATTTATGTTCATATTTGTACATAGTGGGATAATACTAATTATATATGGCTTCTTATCCTGTTAATTTTACTTATGTTATATTTTGAGTTTTTCCACATCTGTAAAAATTCCCAGTAAAAAAAAGGAATATTTGATACCACATGACTTATTCAATAGATATTTCTTAAATAGCCATTATGTGACTTATTCAATAGATATTTCTTAAATAGTCATTATGTGCCAGATCTTACTTAAGGCATAGAATTCAGCAGTAACTAGAACAAAGTCCTTACTCTCATGGGGTTTATATTCCAGTGGGGTAAACTGATTAACACATTAGCAAATAAACATAAGTATCATCAAAAGATAGTGCCATGGAGAAAACAAATAGAATAAGTCTGTATTTATCACTTTGAATTTTAGTAAAGTTGTGCTATTTAACTTTCCTTACAGGAATATATGAGAATGTCTACCTAACTGTATTTTGTCATCAGTGAATATAATTTAAAATTTTTTATTAATTTTATAGGTAAATAATGATACTGCTTTGTGATTTGCACATCTTTGATTACTGAGTAAGTTGGGCATTTCTTCATAGCCCTGTGCATTTCCTCTCTGCTTATTTTCCTACTGGAGGCCTGGTGTGCTCTTCTGTTTTGAATAAACTATTACTAACATATTGTTGAATTCTTTATGTCTAATGGGCAAACACTCTTAAACAGTCATATAATGAGACTGTAAGAAGACAGAAAAGGAGGCTGGGGTTATGGCTCAGTGGTAGAGTACTTGCCTTGCACATGCAAGGCCCTGGGTTCAATCCTCAGCACCACATAAAAATAAATAAATGAATAAAATAAAGGTATTATGTCCAACTACAACTATAAAAAAATATAAAGAATACAGAAAGCCAGGAAAAGTCTGGTAATCCTCTTCCTTTCTTCATGCCCCTCCTTCTTCCTTCTCCTACAATGAGGAACTAGTGATCTGAGAAGGAAGAATATAGTTCAGGTAGAAAGATGTGAAGGAAGAAGAAAATAAATGTTGGTGAGTGAGAAGATGGTGATGATGAGACTAGAAGGGAAAAGATGAGAAGAGGCAGAGCAGAAGTGATAAGGAGGAAACCCAGCAAGGGAAGAGGAAGAAGAGAGGGTGAAGGAATGGAGAGGAGCAATCATGCTACGTGATTACTTTGATACTTATATTTTTATTTTCCTGTTTCTATTCATCTAGCAGATCTCCAGGAGAAGATGACTGTCTTCTTTAAAACACTCCGAAATCATTGGAAGAAAACCACAGCTGGGCTCTGCCTGCTGACATGGGGAGGCCATTGGCTCTACGGGAAACATTGGTAAATATCAACAGTCCCACCCTACCTGCTCTCCAACTGCAAAACAGCCTTAAAGAGCCTCAGGTTGAAGTCTTACTCAGCAGTTCTTTTCCCTCTAAAATACTGTGATGTAAAAACAATCAAACAAAAAAAACTTATTCAAGCCAAAGCCAAGACAAAGATTTCTTATTGTAACCAGTTCTATACAATTAAAATTATATGGAGCTATTGCACTCATACTTCAATAGATATGGATTATTCTAATGAGATTGGAAGTGAAGCTGTTTTTATTCATTTTATTTGTAGTTGAAGAAATTGAGGCCTATCACACAAAAAGTAAAGTCCTCTTTCAAGTTCAGACAGGAATTAGGACACATAATGTGTCCCTACCCCAGCCCTCCACTTATTTTTAACTTGTGAAAAGTATCTCCTTGGAATTTTGTTCCTGATCTTTCTTAGTATGATCTCTTGATCTGCCATCACTCTGGTTGCTAGATACTTACCAGCTGTTTCTTCCATTCCCTCTGACCATCTCCATCTATCCCATTAACCTAGGTCAATTTCAATGAAACAAAAACTTTCAAGCCTTTTGTTTGAATAAGGAATTCAGTGCAATTATGTATATTTATTAGCCTTGGAGGGAGAAGAATGTGCTGGAGCTCCTTTTCCATTTTAATATGGAAATAAGATTTAAATCAACAGAGAATTTTTAATTTTTTTATATAAAAAAATCATAGAAACTATTAAGCAGCCAATGGGTTGCAGTCTTTTGCGAATTAAGTGTTACATCTTAAGTCTATAGCAACACTGAATCTATGTAAAACAGAAAACAGAATGGCTGTGCTTTGTATTGTAGGTTTCCTCATTGGAAGAGAATCACATGGATACTTTTGTGATTGTTTTTAATTTACCATTGTCAGAAATGACTTTATGATGCAGCATGGTATCTTCTATTCTGCAACTGTATAAGTTGGAGCATCTTCTTTTCTAAGTATTATCAAGACTAAGCATTTAAATTTCATTAGTTAGCATCTAATGAAATAAGCAGACCTCAGAAACTTACCATGTGTAATATCAGAAAAGACAAGGACAGCATAGTTTTTTTAATAAATAAAATATGATACATGTAGTATTTGGTTTCTCCTCCTTTTTTTAACTAACATGAGCCCTCAAGGAGAGGCTCCTATACCTCCTTTGCAGGAACTCAGAGCTAGACCAGGATCAGCTTGGTCAGAGGATGCTCCCACTCACTGGGAGTTACTGCTGCTTCCTTGACTAGGTGAAATTTGAGTAGCTGTGACCCCTGTTCAGGATGTCTTCAGAGGTACTGTAATATTTTTTTGCCCTTAGAGTCTTGAGACTTTGAAAAGGGCCATTAGGTCTCTGGCACCAGAAGAGGCCTGACTCTAAATTGGTTCTGAAATAGCTTGAATTCACTGTGGTAGGAGCCAGACATTTTGCTCTGTCTCCACCTTTGACATTCAAGGTTGCCACCCCAAATGCAAAACCCCTGTTGTCCTTTTGTGTTTCTTTTTCTCAAACTTTGATACTGTTTAGCTCCATCTATTTATTTTTATTTATTTTAATATTTTTTAGTTGTAGATGGATACAATTCCTTTCTTTCTTTCTTTCCTTATTTATTTATTTATTATGTGGTTTTGGGGATCGAACCCAGTGCCTGATACATGCTAGGCAAGCGCTTTACCACTGAGCCACTACCCCAGCCCTCGACTTATTTTTAACTTGTGAAAAATACATAAACTTGACCACATTAATCATTTGTGAATGTACAGGTTCTTAGTGTTAAGTATATTCATATTGCTGGGATTCCTAGAACTTATTTGTTTTACAAAACTGATACTCACTGAACATCAATTCTTCATTCCTCCCCTCCCTGCAGCTCCTGGAGCCACCATTCTGCTTTCTGTTTCTATGAATTTGATTACTTTAGGTCCTTTATATGTGTGGAATCGTATTTTTTTTGTGACTGGCCTATTTCACTTAGCAAAATGTTCTCAAGGTGCATCCATCTTATAACATGTGGCACAATTTCCTTCTTCTTAAAAGCTGACTAGTTAATATTCTATTGCATATATACTACATTTTCTTTATCCGTGTATTTGTCATTGGACATTTGGTTTCCTTCTCTCTCTTGCCTACTATGAATCATACTGCAGTGAACTTGGGTGTACAGATAGCTCTTTAAGATTCTACTTGCCATTCTTTCAGATACATACCCAGAAGTGGGATTGCTGGATCATATGGTGATTCTATTTTTAATTTTTTAAGGAACCTTTCTACTGTTTCCCATAGCAGCAGCATCATTTTACAATTCCACCAACAGTGCACAAGGGTTCCAATTTCTCCCTCTCCATCCTCACTCACATGCTATTTTGGTTTTTTAAAAGTAATGCCATCCTAATGGTAATGAGGTGATATGTCATTGTGGTTTTGATTTGCTTTTGTCTATTGATTAATGATATGAAATACTTTTTCATATATCTTTCAGCCATTTCTATGTCATCTTTGGAGAAATGTCTGTTCAAGTCCTTTGCCCTCTTTTTAGTTAGGCTATTTATTTATTTTGAACTATAGAAATTCTTTATGTTTCCTGAATATTAACTCCTTAGGAGATATAGAATTTGCAAATATTTTTTACTGCTTTGAGCATTTTTTCTTTTTTTTTGGCAGTACTGAGGATTGAACCTAGGGTTTTGTCCATACTAGGCAGTTGCTCTACCCCTGACCTGCATCCCAGCTCTTTGTTACCTTTCTGTGTATCTTTGTTTCAGTGTGCTGACTTTATTCTTTGGTGCATAGAAGTTTTAAAGCTTAATATAGTGCCATTGTCTACTTTTGCTATTGTTGCCTTTTTTTTTTTTTCCTATGCTTTGATATCATAGCCAAGAAATTGCCAAATCCTTCGTTCTCTATTCCTGGAACTTTGACCACTGCTGTGTCCTCTTTCACACTCCCTACCTGGCACTGGTTGAATGCTAAACCTGAACATCACTTACTCCCATTCCACTTCTGAAATATGGAACTTTGGCATCCTAGTCCCATTATAGCCTCTATTACTCCAGTTTTCTCATTCTCTTACTCCCATTCTTCAGTGTTATCAAAACTTTGTGACCTTCCTGGTTTCTTTCCAATCACTTTTCCCTACTTTTCACTTTTTTACTCTTCTAGATTCCTCAATCCAACACATCATATACACTTCTTAACTCCATTTTTCACCTGTCCTGTCTGGCCTTTTCCATCTCCCAATTCCTTCCTCTCATCATAGCTGAACTTTTTGTTTACTTCCGACTCATGATACATCCTATTCAGTCTTCATTAGAATTATTTTCACCAGTTTTATTTCTCATCCTTTTTAGACACTATTGACTATTCTTGAAACACTATTTCCCCCTTGCCTCTGGCTCCCTAACTTTTGTCTCCATAAAGCTCTTTTCTGAGCTTCTGACCTGATTATAACTTCAATTGCTTAATGTCTCCTTGGGTGCTTCACAGGTGCCTCAAACTCAACAAACTTAAACAAACAAACAAACAAACAAAAAATTAAATTAAAAAAAGCTTTCCTACCAACCTGTTTCTTCTTAGTAATTGGTATCACTCACCATCCATCTAGTTTCCCAAACTAGGAATTTGGACATCACACTCCACTTCTTCTCCTCATTCCCCACATCTGGCTTATGTATTTTAGGTGGTTTTGCACCTCAGATCTCTTAACATGTTCACTTTCTTCTGTCTGACTTCACTGTCACCACCCTCATCCACACTACCATCCATTTTCTCACCTGGATCCTTACTAGCCCCTCGCTGTTCACCTTGTACCTACTCTTGCCTGTTTCTAAGGTTTTTGACACACCATTGCCAGAGTGTTCTTTTACAAGTGCAGATTACTGTTGCTTTTAGGGTCAAGTCCACTATTCTTACCAGCTGTACATGAGTTTGCCCCATCTGCAAACATCTCCAGCCTTGCCTTACTCTACACTTAGCATGTGGAACTTGCACGTCTTCTGAAATGACTTGTTCTTTCTGTTTCAGGGTTCCTTGGAGGGTTTTCTGCGTGTCATTCCCTCTGGGCACACTCACTTCTTTCCAAGGCAACTACCATTTCTTCAGGTCTCAAATATTGTTATTTCTCAGAGGAAGTCTTCTCTGTCCCTTCAATTTTGAGTTAGGCAATCTTTCTATATTTTCTCCATGGCTGTGAACTCCTGTATAAAAGTCAGTTTTGTTCTGTTGGTTTCTTCTCTTATGTCATAAAACTCTAAAGGTAGGGGCCCTGTTTGTTTTGCTCAGTGTTGTTCCTAAGGCCCAGCACATAGAAGGTACTTGACACATTGTGTTTATGGAAGAGGGAACACACAAGAGAATGAAGGGATGAGGGCTCAGGCAGGATATCACTTGTGTTGACTGTCCACTTCCCAAACCTTCATCCTGAAGGAAATAATGCACTAAATCTGTAGTCAGATTTCTCTTTCATTTTCCACAAAATTTATTTTAAAATATTCATTAATTCCTCCATTTCCTGTTCTATTTTCTCTTTGCTCATTCTTAGGCAACTTAACTCTGACTTTAAAGAGAAAATTAAAAACACTGGGCATGCATCCCTGCATGCATGCTTCTGTTCTCTTTCTGTCTCAGTGGATGGATTTGCCTCCTGCCCAGCCCCTCTAAGCTCTCAGCCACATCCCATCCTTACCCTGTCATCTTCACTTATATCATCTTCACTTTCTGCTTCTTTCTTCTGTTTGTCAGAACCCTTCCAGGCTTGAATGTGTCTTTGCATATTGGGGTATTCCCATTCCTTTACCATCCGCCCCCTTCCCTTTATGCCATTTTTTAATATGTACCTCACACTGGCAATCTCTACGTCCATTTCAGAATAAGCTTAATAAAATTTGGTATATAGTCTGTCATTTGATTGCTCATGCTCTTGAGATGAGTGGTTTCTTAATTATTAAATTAAATGGGTATTTTTCAATCTTGATTTACCACATTTAATTCTCTTCAACTGTATCACTTTCATTTACCTTTGGGGTGTCTCTTGCTCTGCTTGTCCTTCCAATGCTGGTGTCCAGTTTCCCTTCTCACTCTGCATACTTCATAGGTGATTATAACTGCATGTTGTTTTCAGTTATGATATATAGATTTGGGGGCCATCATATTTTTATCGACCAGATCTGTGTCTCTTGAGAATCTCTTGAGACTCTGTGTAAATAGGAAAAAAAACTTTTTGTAGTAGAGTTGGGAAGAATTGCATATTTTAATTTATTTTTATTCTATTTATTTTATTCTATTTAGTATCTCATGTTATCTTTCTAAAAACTTTATGAGATGGTTATTAATCTCACACTAACATGAGAATAATAGGTCTCTGTTTCTTTTTTATTTCTGCCTTTAATTTCTCTTTTGATATCAGGTATTTATTTGCAGGTTTTATTCCACTAGTGATAGTTAATAGTATACCAACATTTTCTTCTCTATTGGGAATTCCTCCCTCTTCTTTTTTCTCCCTTCTCCCAAGTTTCAAAGACAAAGTCTATGCTTTCTTTTTCTTCTGCATAATTTCCCCACAGCAGGTCGCAGTAGTTGACAGGAGCAGCGGGGACTGCTCTCAACTCAGTAAGAGTGATTGAAGAGGAGGAAATGGCCCTGTTTGCTGAAAGTAAAGAGAATTTAAGTATTGCTCATTCCTCTTCAACTGCTCTTACCGAGCTTTCTGGGTTCCCTGGGGAAGATGATGTTCCAGGTTGCTCAGTTCATCATGTCAGCAGTTTACCTGCAATAGCTTCCCACTCATTGCCAGTCCTTTCAGTAGCAAAGAATCTGCTAATAGAAAGTAGAGAAAGCAGCATAAGAAAGGAGGCAGTATAGTATAAAAGTTGTCTCTGGACTCAGAAGTGACACTTGATAGCAGGGTGACTCTGGGCTCTCATCTGTAGAATGGGGATGATAACAGCATCTCATTGGGACATTAAAGCTTTGAATAAGATAACTGTGAAATTTTTAGCTTAGTGTCTGCTAGATATAAAAGTTTGATAAATGTTAGTGTGAGTATATTGATATAATCAAAACTACTTTGGGATTACAATAAATACTGATGGTGATTTGAGAGTCAGCTAATGGAGCAGGAAAACAAGGACCTGCCAGATGGTCTAATAAGACCTTCTGTTACACCTTCTATGTGTAACAAAACAACTTGGAAAAGTCTAGTTTGAAGACTGACAACCACAAAAGAGGCAGGATGAAAGCAGTTCTGGCCAGTAAGCCATATCCAAACCCTGTCCTTCTGACTCAAGCTCAGATTGTTCCTGTCATCACTGGAACCTTGTCCGTGCTTATGCTGGCTCTGATGTGTCTTCCTGTGGTTTTGGCCAGTGAGCCATGGCACTCCATCTCAACTAACCCGCTTGGCTCGGTAGTTAACAGTGGCTCTGCTCCTGCTTAGTTTTGGCTCCAAGTTCTCAGTTTACTCATTTGGCTCCATGCTTTCAACACCAGTTCTGCCACCAACCTTGGCTTGTGATCCAAGACTTCCTCCTATTTATTTTGGTGGAGCATCAGTCTTCTCTAGTTATCTGAATTCCTGGTACCCTTTCCTAGAAATTAAAAATCTCACAATACCATAAATCCCTTAACATTAAGTTTGCAAAGAAAATGTAGCTATGGTCTTGAGCCTTGGGTTCATAGATTTTTATTACTGTTGAAAGTTTTTTTCTCCACACACAAAATCAGGATTACTGTACTTTGGCTTTTCTAAGCATTGGTGGGAGTTGCCTTTCAAGTTATATGGTAAAAAACAATTTCTAAATGAGAAAAAAATAATTGGCTATAAGTTTGCCTAACAGGTGTGTTCAGCGTCATTCAATTTTATTAAGAATTTAGAGATAATGATGATAATATTATCTAACAATCAGTGATTGCCATGTGCCAGACAGGATTCTAAGCACCTTGCATTTAGTATCTCATGTTATCTTTCTAATAACTTTATGAGATGGTTATTAATCTCACACTAACATGAGAATAATAGGTCTCTGCAGATGAAGAAAAAGGGATAGCCAGATTAAGTAATTTGCCCAAGGTCACACAGCAAATAAGTGTCAGCCATGACCCAAAACCAGGTAGTTTTGATCCTGACCCCTCAAAATGGCTACTGTGTCTCAGATGACACTGGTGATATGAAGACTACATATAATATGAGAGGGCTTATGTCATAAGGTCCCTGTGGCGTGAGAGGTTATTATAACAGTGTTTCAGAGTCTGGGCTTCAAGTCAGTCAGGTATGGGTTTGAGTCTTGCCTTCATCTCTTGCTAGGCATGTGACTTTGGGCAAGTTATTGAAGATTGCTGAATGTCACTTTTGTTCATCTGTATAATATGTCCAAGCATTATTTTGATGTTTAAATGAGATAATGATAGCACAAATTGAAAATCTATTTTTACAATAGATGTATAAGGCAGTATGCACTATGTCCTGAGGGGTTTAAAGTAAATGGTAGGGTGTCTAAGGAAAAAAAAAAGGATTAATTTTTAAAAAAATTTTATCATAGAAATTTTAAACACAAAAATTACAATGCTAGAGTGAGTCCCCTGTGACATCACCCAGCTAAAACAAATTTTAACATTTTGTAAGAGGCTGTTGATCTGGACTAGGCACCAATACTGGGAACAACAGACCAAGCCAATAGAGAGTTTAATTGGGGTAACTGAGCTTTGGTTGATGAGCCCTGTAGCCAGTGAACTAACTGTAAGCTATCAACTATGCTGTAGCCAATTGGCTGGTTGATGAACCAATCTTTAGTCAGTTGGGTTGTTTTTTTGTATCTCATTTCTGTTTCTCTGTAAATGCTGCCAGATCACCATGGTGGCTGAAGTTCTAGAATCTGCTCTGGTTCTGGGAGATGCCTGACTCATGAATCATTTTTGCTTTGCTCATATAAACTCTACTAGATTTAATTGGCCTAAGGAATTTTCCCTTTTAACACACCAATCTTCTGTGTCCTCTACTTTTTGATTGGACTGTTTTAAAACAAATCTCACATTTTATATCATTTTAACCACAAACACTTCAGTACTTTATCTCCAGTAAGTAAGGACTTGAAAAATTAAGTCACAGTGTCATTATCAGGAACCTAACAAAATTAAAAATAGGTCTTTTATATTAGCTATGTCTGTATTTACATATTTTTAATTGTCCCCAAATTATGGTTTACAGTGAATTTCATTTAATCAATATCAAAACAAGTTTTATACTTTGCAGTTAGTGCCAACCTCTAAAGTGTCTTGAACCATGATTCTCCTCCTTCTCATAATATTTATTTTGGAAATCAGTACTATATTTGCCCTGTAGAATTTTTCATACCCTGGATTTGTCAGATAGCCTGTGTGTGGTGTTTACTGCTGCACAGAGCCATATACTAGAGCACGAGGCACAAAGAAAACCTGGTGACTTTATTGAAAATTGTGATAATGTATGTTACAGGCTTTTGACATTCTTTTTTTATTTTGTAAGATATTTAGCTCCATGACTGTATTTTTTGGCATGCCCTTAGCTTTTGCACCTGAGGCCTGTGTCTCCCATGCCTTGTTTTGGCCGCAGCCATGCATGCATTTGTTCCTCTAGCCCTCCTGGGTCTTGTCAGCTGAGGACTAGATCCAGGTGCTAGAGCTTTGCTCCTCTCATTGTGGCCAGGATCCATCAGGTCAGCACCTTCTGGGAGCTCTAAGTCATGCCAAATCTTAGATCCTACTCCAACTTGCTGAGTCAGAATTTGCCCTTTTAGCCAGACTTCCAAGTGACTGAAGTTGGAGGTGGTCTGATCAGAGGCATAATTAGATTCTGGTTTCTTATTTGGCAAAAATTCTTGTTAGGTGTGTGGTGGGTTTCATGTGGTATGACTTTAGGAGGCACATGGTGACTGGGTGACCTGTTGTTAGTGATATTAAGATTGACCAGTGGATTCAGATGGGATTAGCTAATCCACCCATAAGATAGTTACGAAGGATCACTTCTGAGAGTTCCCTGAAGCAGAATGAGTAAGAGGGGGCTATAGAACCCCACTGTGTGGAACCCCAGCAGTGAAACCCTGGGTAAGTTCCCTACCCTCTCTGTATGTCAGCTCTCTGTTTATAAACTGGAGATAGTAATAGTACCCATCTCTTTGGGTTGTCATGCAGACTTTTTTTGGAACAGTGCTTGGCACAAAGAACACTTTCAATCAGAATAGCATTTTTTTTCCTGGCTTTTTCCTTCTCAACTGTGAAAGCATCATAATGATGTCCTTTTCAGTCAGACCTTGTACACTGAGTGGCCCAGTGTTCTAGGTGGTATTCCTCAAGCAGAGGCAGAAAATGGAAATGCAGTGTATGGAAATTGGTGAGGAGTTTGAGGGGTTTGTAGAATGGCATGTTTTCAGTAGGATTTAGGGAAGGCTTGACTACAGGAAGTCTGTAGTATTTAGGGAATAGTGAAGATCTGAAGGGGAGAAGAATGTCAGGAACAAGGTAGCACTCAGCAAGCTTAATCCAGCAACCCTGTCCCTGGTACATTTGAGGAGAAAGGCATGAAAGTTGAAAGGGCATGTCAGAAAGATAATAGAGGCCTGGAGCATAGGGTTGGCATCAGGAATGGAAAAATAAAAATGTGGATGTGAGATGGTGGTAGTGTGAATAATTTGTGAGCATGGGTGTTGAAGCAGGTGGGCATGTTTCTGGTTTGGGTTTCCCCTACTTATTAGCTATGTGGCCTTGTCAAGTTACTTAACCAACTTAAACTCTGAGCCTTACTTCAAAACAAATATCTGTTTGGCAGGCTAGTTGTAAAGATTGGATGAGGGGATATGTCTTAAGTGCCTGCTACTGTGCTGGGCTTGTAAGTTAGTCCTTGGTAAGTGCTTGGTAAGTGCTAGCTATTGGACTGGGGATGTAGCTTGACTGCCATGCACAAGGCCCTGAGTTTGAGCGCGCGCGCGCACGCACACACACACACACACACAAAAAAAAAAACCCAGGAAAAAAAGTCAAGCTAATAGTTATATTGCTAGGTGATTGGGTGTTTGGTTGAAGGAGAAGAATGTGGAAGAAACCCTTTTCTAGCGTCAGGACTAGGATAATTGGTGATATAGAAAGAGGGAAGTTGTCAGGGAGAATTGGTTTGAGGAGGAGCCTTTACATTCTGTTTTAGGTAATGCTGAGTTTGAGATATCCTGACAGGATATCTGGATGGAATGTGTTAGATTCGAGGGGTAAATTATGCATGAGTCACACTTGACTAGCCTCATTTTTCTTTTAGTTCAGAATATGATTTCAGGAGTGTCTTGTGCTTTGTTTTTCAGTGTCTCTGAGATTTCTGACAAAGCACATATTTTACCTTGACACCTGTTGGGAGTAGCCTGACTGCAGGCAGTGGCCTGGGGCCCAACTGCCTCCACAGCAGCTGATAAGAAAACTTATTCTCCCTTCCTGCTTTTCCTCATTGCAGATTTTGTTGCAAATTCCAGAAAGCTGTTTGTTTTGCTTTTTAGCCACTTCAAAGTTCACCTTTTTCTCTCTCTGCACAGGCTGATGCTGAAATTGGGGTATTAATGGGTGCTATTTAAAGAAGCTCATTTATGGGCAATTAAATTACATGCCTGTCAGCCCAGATTTGATAGGGAATAAGGAAACTTTTTTTTTTAAGTACAATGAAGTTTAATTATATTCACTTTCCTTTCAACTCCTTTGTTAGATTATCTGAAAAGCAGATTTCTTTTTTTTTTCCAAAAAATCTGTACTATTTATTTTTTTCCTCATGTTTATTGGGGGGTGCTGAGCTGAAAAGGCAGGAGGTATATTTAAGTTATATTTTGTTGACTTCACATAAGTTTTAGGGATTTTCAGATCAGTGGTTTTAGTTGCTCCAAGCACTGAAGAGAATAATCATAGCTGATGCTAAAATTAGCCCCTTTCTAGGTTGTAACCAGCATCTTAAATATTTATGTTTGTAGAACAGGAAAAATACTGACAATAGTACCTCCTAACTTCTGTGTTTGTAGGTCAGAAGCTGCCCAGATCCATCATGTGTCCTGGATCCCAAAGTGAATATCATTTCATGCGGACTATTTATAGAGAACTTGTTAGGCAGGAGGGAGATGTAAAGGGACTCTCTCATCCAGTGCTTTCTTCTTGAATAGCTTCATAATCTATGTAATGATTTCTGTCTTCTCTTTATCTATGTAAATAAGCTCAAGTGCTTGATTATATATAACTGAAACCCAATATGCATTTGCTTATAATTGCACATGCAAATTTATAATGGCCAAACAGAAGGAACTAGTGTCCTAGTAAAGTGAATGTTACACAGCATATGGAAAAGTATCTGGCATAGAATGTTTAAATTGGACTGTTGGATGGAAATGAATGGATGATAAAAGGAGCAGAAAATGGGGAGAAGTGAATGAACCATGAAAGTTATCAGTAGAGAACTTATGAGAATTGGGTAGGAGTAGAAATCATTGACAAATTGGCTGGTGGTTACAGCTCTGAAGAGGATGCCCTTTAGTGCTGCCAGAGCCTGGCCTGATGGCAGTGCCATCTGGACCTCAGTGAAAACTCAGCCGCCAGTCACAAAGAATTTTCTTCCTATTGTGTACAGAATTCAGCCAACTAGGATAGTAAGGTAGGAAGAGAAATTGATATTCTGTGGTAACCTAAGTCTAGGATAAGAGAATGGAAGAAGAATGGTTTCATGCTTTAAGAGAAAGAGAAAGCTCTGGAGATAAAGGCTTTCTCTGCTTCCATTTCTCTTGGTCAGTAGGGTGAGAGGATAAACTGCAAAACCATACTCTGCTAATGAAAACTTCGCTAAGCAGGCCAAGATGATCAGCTTGGTTAGCTGAGAAACCCCTCAGGGGACGCTATCTTTCATGAACTTCCTATCCTGAATTGAGGGGGAACAAGTTGTGTGCAAAAAACATGGGAAATTAGAAGGTACTTGAAGTGTACACAAGTAGTAACTTGTTCCACATAAGTATAGAATAAAATGGCTAGGGTCTGATAATAGATTAGGTGGGAAAGGGTGATTTTTGGAGTTGAGGCCTTTCCATCATGGACAGAGGTTGAATTTGGCTAATAAATGTTCTTGAATTATTAAATAGAGTGGTGCTAGATTCAGTTGTTGGATTTTATCTAAGCTCACTTGTAGGAAGAAAGTATAATAAACCTGTGTGGTAATCCATGGATTAGGTGACTGTTGGTGGTTGCATTTGCCTATGTATATCATGAAAGAATGGACAGTGCTTTGTTGATTGTGTTTTTGTCACTGGGGAATACAGAATATAGGCAGAGTGAAGAGAATCAGGAGACTGAAGTTCTGAGCCTTCTAGCTAAACTTCTAACCATGGGCAATTCTAGGCTGAAGATTTCTTTGTACTAAGTTAATTAGATAGCTTTGTACTAAGTTAATTAGTTACTTTGTAAAGGTCAAAGGAAATGAGAAACACAGCTTAAGTGAACATATCAGAATCACTTGGGACCTAGAGAGACCTGAGAGTGAAGCTGTACATGTTTTGTGTGTCTTTGCCCAGATGAGAATCACTGCTGTAGTAAATTTTGTTACTAATGGATATTGTCTTATGGTTTGATTTATAGGGATCGGCATGTGTGAAGGAAAGATTGAAAAGTTAGACTAGATAATTTCTAAGGACTTTTTCAGCCTTAAAGCTTCATATTTCTAGGAAATGGAGCTTGGGCTTGGATACTTTCACAAAGGCATTTTATTTGCCTGGCTGCTGTATAGCTTTCATATTTGAAGAAATAAAAATAGTAAAAACAGGGATTATAAGCCTGAAAATTGCTGTATATATCAAGGAGTTCCTGCTTGACTGTTGGGTAAGTTCATATCTCTGGGGTAAATCACAGAGCTTATGTTTAAATGAGATAAAACATATTTTTGGCAAGGGCTTCTGGAGAGGATCAACTTCACTGTGATATGGCATACTGACATTCCATTGATGTTGGTTTATTCTTCATTCTGGGTATTTTATTAATTTCATTGTTAACTAGCAACTTTACTTCCTCCTTTCCTACTTGCCTGCCTTTCCTTCTCTCTCCCTCCTTTTGTAGCAAGTACATTCTTGAGAAAATACTCTTGGCTTGCTTTATATTATTAAAAATGTTAACCCTTGCATTGTTAAAATTGCCACCAACTAACATGTGGGGCATGTTACATCAGAAAAGAGGAAACCTAACTTGCTGGCTGTTACCTGCTTCCCGACCTTGGGGCCGCACATGGCTAGGATGGTGCCTGGTGATCAGCCAGAAGGCCTTACCTTGGGCTGTAATGAAAAATTGAACCACCTCTAGGATAGGCTCAGAACCCTTCCGCCCTCGTGTCCCATTACTGCCTATAGGATGGGTGTACATGTGAATTCTCCCCACCCTGCTGATCTTTATCCTGATTGGCTCCTGTACATTATATTAGCCGTGTGTGTTTTCTCAATAAACGAGCTCCTGCTTTGACTGTTCTCCCTGACGTGTCTGATTATCCTCCCGCGAGGGATGTGGGCGGTCAGTCGGCCCTCTCCTTTCTTGGCTCATCCTGGACAGGGCGTGCTCTCCCCATCTTTCCCGCAGGTCAGGAGGGAACCAGGGCTAAAAACCCTGACACGTCTAAACTTGAAATCTGTTTTGTACAAAGCAAAACTCTTTGCATGCATCAAGGGAAAAGCCGGTGGTAGGACTTATATGTGCCTCTAAACTGTAGTGGGAAATACCCTTTTTGGGAAACAGTATGGATCAATGGGATTTTTCTCTCTATGTAAAATTGTTATTGAAATAACTTATTTTGCACTCCTGAGGTAATAAATAAAGCATTTATGACTTGGAATAAATTGAGAGCATCCCATTACTTGTAGTAGCAGGCATGTTCATATTCTTTTAAAGCCTCAGGCAGTGACGTCAGCAGATTTTTTAAATTTTCTGATCCATAGGCTTCTGATTTCTGTCAAAGAACTCACATTTAAATATTGAGTAGGTCTTCAGGGACCCTTTCTGATATGACTATGTTTTGTAGTGCCTCTTGTAAATTGTGTTTAACTTCAGTTCCCTGAAGATAGCTTGGTATTTTGGAAAGAACATGGGCTTAGAATTTACATACAGTTACTTTATTTGTTTGGTAACAGGATCTTTGGTTCACGTTCAGATTATTGACCCATTAGCAATCTGGAATTTTCTGATGATCAGACTCAGTTCAACAGTTTTTGTGATTCCTGGAATGCCAAAATGCACTCTTCACTTAGCCTTTTTAGAGGGTCCTAGTGCCATTACGTTTTACATACAGACATGCACACCTTCTGGGATCATCTTGATCTAATATAGTTCCCATGGCAGTTTTGGGTTTTCATCCTGTTCTACACCATGACTCTTTTGTGCTTTGGTGGGATTCATACTGGAGAACCATCTCAGCTGATCTGCTAGTTCAAGAATGCCAGATACTCATACTAAGTATAACCTTCAGTTTTTCTTCCAGGACATAGTCTGCATATCTGAATATAGTTGATCCTTCCTGTTCAAACATTTGCCACTTACTTATTAACAAGTATTTATTGAGTATCCTCTGTCTGTAAGAGTCTATGTTGTGGGCTGGGGAAGAGTGAATGGTGAATTATCCATGACTTCAAGAAGTTTATAATCTAAGAAGAAAGATAAGGCAAACAAGTTTGTGTGTGGTAAGGTGAGGGAATTGGTCACATTGAATTTCGAATTTTTGTTTAAAGGGAGGGATGAAATGTTCAAATCTTTGTCGGTATAAAGTCCATAGTGTCTTTTAGGAACAGGAAAACATGCATTTTGCTAAATGTAGAAGCAAGGACAAGTGGACTTGTGGGAGATAATCATTCAATCATTCTTATCTGCAAAATGAGAATATTCTATAGTACATAGTAGTTCCATCCTTGCAAAGTTGTTAGAAAGATTAAGCATTTATAAAAACAATTGCCATTTTATCTGACTGTTATGGTTTGGATATGAAGGGTCCCACAACAGCTATTGTATTAATGGAGAAATGGTTGGAGGTGAGATGATTGGATTGTGAAAGCTGTAACCTAATAGGTTTGGATGGACTGGGTGGTAACTGTAGGAAGGTGGGGCATGGCTGGAGAAGGTGGGTCACTGGGGGTGTGCCTTGGAAGCCTACTTCTGTCCTGGAAAGGTACATCTTCCTTGTGGCTTCTCCCCTCTTCCTCTCTCTCTGCTTCCTGAACCTGCCTTGAACTGAGCAGCTTCCCCCACTGAGCCCTTCCCCTGTGATGTGCTGCCTCAGCTTGGGCCTAGAAAAATGACGTTGGCCATCTCTTGACTGACACCTCTGAAACTGTGATCTCCAAATAAACTTTTCCTCCTCTAAGTTGTTCTTCTTGGGTATTTTAGTCACAGCGACAAAAAGCTAACTAAAACACTGGCAAATGGTATTGCTTTATGAATTTTAAGTTATTTTCTATTCTAACAGTGCTGCCATTACTGAATCAATTTGGGAATTTATTTTTTGAAATAGTTTTCAGAGCTTGCTGTAGATCATCAGAGTATAGTTAGCCCTATTAGGGAAAAAATTACATCTGTACTGAACATGTATAGATTTTTCTTGTTATTGTTCCCTAAATAATACAGTTAAACAACTATTTACATAACATTTACCTTGTATATTAAATATTGAAAGTATTGAATTTTGATATCTATGGAGGGTAGAACCTATCCCTCTCAGATACTTAACGACTACTACATTTCAATGGAAGAAATCTTTTTTTCTTTAAGAATGTGTTTGATTTTTAAAAACAGACTCATTCAGAAAATATCAAGATTCATAATACTGTTCAGATATTGAAGTTAAGTATGATTATAATGGGATTTTATTTTGTAGTATCTATTGGTGCATGTTCTGGCTTTCTCAAGGGGACATTGACAGAGTATTCTATTTGGGACAATGAATTCAGGGAATTAACTATCATAAAATCTTCTGAATTTTGAGTACCATTCTGATAAATCAGGCAGTATTAATAAGCTCAAGAGACCTGAGGACTTTCATATATTTAATTATAAGTTAGCCATCAAAAATTTCCTTTTAGCAATAAAGAATTTAGCAGGGGGAAATGTTCCAAAGTGCTACACCATTATTCTTGTATACATTTGGTGGTTTTCTTTGGAGCTAGGTAAGTACACAGGAATCTGTGACTGAAATGCAGCGAGGATAGTATTCTCTCCTTGTGAACCAGAGAAGTCTGTGGCCTTCAGACATCCATCCCCATAGTGGGGAAGGGACCTGTAAGGAAGAAGTAGAGGAAATAGACGTGGATGGAGAGACAGGTTTGCAATTTTTAAAGGCCTAGAAGACTTGTGCAGAAGGATCCACAGGCAAATTTCATAGGAGATTGGAGGCACAAGCAAATCAGCCTGCCAGAAAAAAAATTAAAAGGAAGTGGTTGGGGAGCATAGGGGTGAGTGGCTGGAAGCTGCATTCCCAGGATGGTGTGGGAGCTGGTGTGGGATTAGCACATCCAGGGGAGATCTAGTAACCATGCCCAGGTTACTATGGGAAACCTGATATTACATTATGACCCAGAGGTTATGGTGGGTTCAATATTTTATCTCACATTGTATATAAGATTCTAAATGTGAAGTACCAAGTAAATTATAAAAGCTTATGAGCATGTTAATTATTTTTAAATGTTTTACTAATTCGTACCTGAATTTACCTCATCTTATAGAATTTTTTTTTAGTTTTTTTTTAATTTTTTTGATGTTGAAATGATTCACTGGGAGCATGTGATGGGGAGGGATGCAGGGAATAGAGCAAAGTGTGTTTGGGAGTCCTGAGTGGGCAAGGAGGAGAAGATGACAAAGCTCTCATGCCTCCTGGGCAGTGGTGGGGCAGTCCTACAAGAAGCTGGGGCCTGGGCCTGGTTGCCAGGGCCAGCTGTGGGCCAGACTTCACTAGGGATTGGTTTCCCTGAGCTTTTTATCTTTTGAGGTTCTATGGAATATCACTCTCAGGTTTCAGATTGGCACTGTTGATAGTTCCCTTTGGATAGTGTTTTCCTATTGAAGCTGACTGCTTAGGGACTTTGAGGGGTTATTCTACAGCCTAGCTGTGGAAGAAAAGTCATTAAGCAGCCTTTGACTAGAATTATGGCAAAAACCCACAGGTTGTTTATATTCATTTCTTTTCCTTCAACCTTAAATATTAAAATCAAATTTGAAGTTACTTTGAAAATGCAAAATTCAAAGTCCTTACTGTTATAAAAAGAATCTAGAAAGTGAATATAAATAAAACAACCCTATTTACCTTTTAAATTCTACAAATTAATTTCCTTAACTGTTGTTAACCAGGTGATCAATGTCAGCAATGTGCATGAACACACACTCTCATGTGGGGAAGATTCTGGGGCCCTGTAGGCAATCAGAGACATTCAGAGTGCTCTTATGACACATTTTAGAGACCTTTATGTTAAATAGATGATTATATTCTGACGCTTTTTTGAAAGCCAGAATTTTGCCTCTTGACAAAATTTTCTATTTATGATATAATTGAGAGTCTGACAGTAATATAAAAAATAGGAAATTTAGGTAAAATAGTAGCAGAAGCAACTAAATATCAAACTTATTTCTGACAAATGACCTGATTAATTTCTACTAGATAAAAAAAAATCAGGATATATGTATATATTTTATTGTTACCTAATAAATTACCACAAACTTAGTGGTTTGACATAAATTTATTATCTTATGTCTTCTGGATTAGAAGTCAACATGGATCTTACTGGCTGAAATCAGGTGTCGGCAAAAATTGCTATCCTTTTGGGGGCCTTAGGGGAAATCCCTTCCCCTGTCTTTCCAGCTCTAGAAGCTTCCACATTCCTGGGATTCTGGGCTTCTTCCATCATCAAAGCCTGCAATCCACTATCCTTTTGGAATCACATCTGCCTCTGATCACAGTTGGGAAAGCTGCTGTGCTTTAAGGCTCTTTCCAACAATCCAGAACAGCCTTACTGTCTCAAAGTCCTGAATTCAATCACATGTATAAAGTCCCTTTGCCATGTAAAGTAGCACACCCTCAAGTTTGGGGCATTAGGATATGGACATTTTGTGGGGAGAGGGTATTATTCTTCCTACATAGTAGAAGCACTTAATGCAGAATTTCATATAGAGATGTATTTTTCAAATGTGCCTATAACTTATCAGGATCAGCTCTTTTAGAAACTTTTACTTGGATATTTATAGGGAAGAGAGGCGTTTATTTGAAAAATAAACCCCACAAATTTTGTGTGGCTCTTAATCTCCTATGAAAGTTAATACTAATGTTAGTTCTCTTTTGTTTGCTTTGATAGTGATAACCTGCTAAGAAGAGCAGCCTGTCAAGAAGCTCAGGTAATGCTGTTTTTCTGTGATAAAATTAAAACTCCCCTTATCTCCATAGTGCAGGAAACCCATGCTACTCCAGGGATGTGCACAGGGTTTTGCGTCAGTGCAGTCTGGCTATTTTTTCCCACTATCAGGGGATGAATCGGGCTGAGAGCCAACTTGGAGTAGAAGGGAGGAAGTGAACCATCTGGTGAAGAACAGTTCTAACGCCCACCCCGTTAGGCTTGTTTTTCTGGATCACTCTCAAGAACACATAACTGGACTGGCTGAAGCTCTGGAAATTTGTTCACGTCTGCAGTTGTCCTTGAAAATCTGGCTAAACTCTGAATCATCTCTGATCCAAATAACCCCCAAGAGTATCAGTTTAGAACAGGTGTTGCCTCTGAAAGTCAAATCTTAAAATTGTTGATTCATATTTTAAAGCCCATTTCTTTAACATAGCTGATTCATACTATGAGCACTCTTATCAGAATTCCATGGGATTTTCCTTAAACTTTATTTATCTGGTTGTGGTTAAGTATAGTAGAATTTTAAATCCTTTTAAATTTAAGAGCACATTTTGTCCCCCCCCACCCCCCATCCCGTTAGTGTATTATACTTCGCAGATGAGTTTCTGTGACTAGTTCCTTCTTCATTATATGTCATTTAAACTTATGAAGCCAGAAATGCCCCCCCCCAACAAAAAATAGCTCATCAAAATAAAAAATGGCAAAAGAATGGAGCATTTAGTGGAAGTAGGTGGCAAACCTCATGTTTGTTTCTGAAATGTTTTCATGGATGACAATGACAATCACAACAGATACTATTAATAAATTCCTGACTTCACTGATTGTTATCTGTTCTAAATCTGTTTGAAGAATTTGATTTTAAAATATCTCATGATTACAAGTTTTTCATTCAAATAAACTTTAAATTTTTTACATAATTTTTAGTTGACACAGTATTTGTATATATTTATGGGTCACAGTATGATACTTTAATACATGTATGCAATGTATAATCAAGGTAATTATCAAGTAAATTTTAATATCAAATTCAAGGTGAGTCCTACCTCAGACATCCTCCTTTATTTAAGGTAAATGCCTCCATCTCTGTTCTGAATTCCAGCTCCTCAATATTTCAGGGACAGTGTTCCTTTAGTTATTTCCTCCCTCTCACATACTGACCTCTCTTTATCATTCTAATTGTGCCCTTCTCCAGCACATGGTTAGCTCCTGCCACCTGACAGAATGGAAGTAGATTCATCCTTATAGTCTTCTATAATTACTTCTTCCATGTCCTTTTTTCAGATTAAATTCTTGAAAGAATGATTTAAAAAAAAATCTCACATAAACTCAACTCAATGTTATCTCACATAAACTCCTTAATACACTGTGAATCTGAGACTTAAGTTGCAAGTGAATAAGCATTCCAGAGAGGAAACCAGGACAAGAAGGACTAATCTAGGACTGTAGATTTGGAAGTGGGCAGGCCAGAGAACTGGGTTAATAAAATTATTTCTGATCACACTTTAGATGAGTATGGGTAGAAAAAGAAGGTATTACAGTATTTAGAGATTTGGCAGTAAAATATTAAGGTCTAAGTAAGAGTGAAAGCAATAGAAATGATAATATAGCAGAAACTTTTTTTTTTTTTTAATAAAGAAAGTGTTTAAGAAAAAAGAAGGAATCTTGTTTGTTAGTTTTTTTGTTTTTAGTAAGAAATACTGGTGAGGACTTCTAGTGGACTGTCAGTAGGGTAAATTTAGAGTGAGTTACTTAATAAAAGATCTTTGTGTAACTTTCTTCTCTAGTCTTTACTTTGTACTTCTACACTAGACTTCTGACCCCTTAACCCAGATTTGTTCCCCACCACCCAAGAACTAATTTGTTTTCTTTTTGTGCTTTCCAATTCTCATTTTGTCAACTGTCTTCTCCAGTCCAGACATTGTAGCAGTAGCTCTCACTTAGTTCCCATTTTAAAATCCTCACCTCTAGTTTTTTACCTCTTAATTCTACTATATCCTTATTGTTCATAAAGCAGAACTTGGGGTTTTAGAGCTAGATAAATGTGAATTCTAGACTTGTAATTCAGTAACTCTGTGACTTTGAGTAACTTAATCTGTTGTAATCTTGGCTTTCTAGTCTATAAAACTGAAATTGCATTAAATCTCCTTGGTTTCTCAAAACTAAGAATAATATATGTGAGGGTGGCAAATGCTTGGTGCTTAGTAAATTACGAGTTACATTTCTTGTCCCATGCCAGTTGCTGCTATTTAAGTTATTATACAGGGTTGCAAAGAAGAGGAGGCACATAGACTATTAGGTTTAATTTCAATATGTATGAAGCTATGAAGATTAACTGGCAACCCAAAGATTTCTCATGAATAAGTTTTAGTACCAAACTGAAAAAGAAAAAGATGGTATTCTGACAACTAAAGACACATGGGTTGAACTTCTCTCTTGACAGCCTGTGGCCTTACTTGTTATGTTTATAATAAATTTAGGCATATTTTATGGAGAAAAGCTACCTCTAGTAGGTGAAGCATGATTTTTTTGTCATTAATGTTGCAGGGTTTTTTGTTTGTTTGTTTTCTTTTTTGTTGTTGTTCTTTATGGGTTTTGTCAATATGAGATTGTGAATAAATATTTGTTTTCTCCAGAGTATATCACATGCCTGTTAGAAGTAAATTCTTTTGGAATGAAAAAATATATGTGATCACTAGCTGAATAAAAGGACATTTACTGAAAATTTTTCTTTTTTCCTTTTCAGGAGTTTGGCAATCAATTAATTCCTCCCAATGCACAAGTGAAGAAGGCAACTGTCTTTCTCAACCCTGCAGCTTGCAAAGGGTAGTTCAGTTTGTGATTTATTATATGTTCAATGTTTCTAAAGGGGGGAAAAGAAATCACGGAATTTCAGCCAGCTAGTTATTCTGTGTAGAACTGGAAGAGCTAGGTTTAGTACCCTAGTAGCAAAAAGGTACATTTGCAGTATAGCATTAACAGTTAATGTGAAATAACTATAAAGCTAATTGATGCTTAGCAAACTTGTATAATTGAAGTTTAGTAATCATTCCAGAATTAACACTCACAAAGAAGTCTAATCTGCTTGGAAGTGGTCCCCTTGGGGACAATGCTCTGCTGTGTGGCATAAATCATTAGACCATCTCTGTAGACAAGATGTTCAGAGATGGCCAAGAGCACCGTGTGTTTGCTAAGGCAGAACATTCTTTCCAAAAGGAATGGACCTTGAGCTAGGTCTTGGTGCATACTTGCTATTCCCAGCTAAGATAATGGCCCATGGGGTAGGGACCTAGAGACAGATGTGACCCATTATGTGCTTTTAATGTCACAGAGCAGTCTGTAACTGTCATTTAGGGACTTGTAGGAATTAAGGTATGAAGAGTAATAGTTGGGGCTTTGGTAGCTAATGATGTGTCCATAATGGTTCATTGATTGTGCCACTCTGAAATGGAGAAGGGGTGCGTGCGGTGGGGAGGAAGTGTATAGGAACCTAGTCTGTTGGTGACAAAAATACCATGGGCAGAAAAAACAAAACAGAACCTTGTTTTATGATGTTAACTGGATGCTGCTCTCATTCATTTGAAAGGGTGAATATAAAAATCTTGAGAGCTTTGGGGGAAATAATTAAAAATTTATTTTTAAAAATAGAATGAGAGGATTGAGGGGGAAATGAACTATTCTTTTTGGCTTTTCTGAGGATTGGGCAATTAATAAACATGTTTTAAACTGGATCTCGTAAGACCTAAGTGAAATGACATTAAGAATAATATAAAAAGTATAGCTGGGGTTGTACCCTAAGGGGAAGGCTACTGTTGTCTAGAGCAACATTTGGCATGGGCTCTGCAATTAGTTCCTCTGGGTATTTCTGGGGAGTAGTGAGCCTGACTTCACAGAGATGAGGACGAGTCATGCCTTCCTTCTTAATCAGCAGTGTAGGGTATTCACCTACACATTGTCTAATGGGCTTAACATTATATTTGCCAGGCTTTATTGGAGCCACCTGCTTGCCCCCATAAACCCACCAGTCATATGCCTTGATCACTGTTGTTTAATGCCAGTTATTAAATAACACCAAGAAGTAAATAAGTCCTAATGCACTATAACCACCATACCCAAGGTAATTAGTCAGTGGTGGCTGCAGGGGAGAAATTATGGGTTTCAGAGTTGAGGGACCTGTCTATATACTGTTTTGCTGCTCACTAGCTCTGGAATACTTTGAAGTTACTCTTCTTAAAGCCTCAGATGTTTACTCATCAAAATAGTGATGTCACATAGTGATATCAAAATAGTGATAGTACATTCCATATTGATTAGGTGTCTTGAGTATTAAATGAGACAATGCCTGTGAAGTGTTAAATGCTATTTCTGTTTCATAGTAAGCTCCAGTAGAACAGCATAGAGGCTGTTGTTGGGTGCAGAATACTTGCCACTCTGCTCTCCCACCCTTCCCAAGAGCTCTGCACTTTTTCTGCCAACTTCGGTGTAACTCTTCTGTGCTCTATTCCTTTAGAGACCTTTTAGGTTACTACTTGCTAATTTCTGATGAAGAAGTTTATGGCAGTTTGCTTGAACTATAATCAGTTTCTTCGAATTTGTATTTCTAAGAGGTACATTTTTTGATGCTAAGGATTAAAGGTAGGCCCTTGAGCATGCTAAGGAATCACTCTATAGCTTAACATTTTTTATGTTAATTTTTTTTTCAGAGAAGCTTTATTTTTATTTTTTTTGTGGTGCTGAGTATTGGACCCAGGACCTCCTAGATGGCAGTTTTAGGTTCAGCTTACATTTTAACATGTAAATGTATTTGCATTTTTAAAGATGGTTCTCATTTGAAAGTATAACCTCTATCTAAAGGCAGGGCTAAGATTCTGTCACTCAAGTGGAGTCTTTCCTTCCTGAAGGCATTGCCTGTTCTGACAAGGTGAATCCCTCCATGCTTCTAGGATGCAGTTACTCTGAAACTCAGGAATATTTTTTTTATAAGCTTTCACTATTTAATTGCACCATCTTTATCATTGTGGCTCTGCTGTGACACATAATTTATAATTTATCATGTAGCTATTTCATTATGTAGTACTGGTTTAAAACTTCAGAAGAGCTTTAAGAAATAAGATAACTGTGTATTTAGAGTTAATAAATAATACATTAAAGAGTAATTATTTTGTGCATGTGCCTGAGCCTGGAGATTGCTGTAAGTACATAAAGTTTTTATTTAGCCCTGGTGCTATCTTGCCCTTAATTATATAATAAATAATGTATTTCTTACTGGTAACACTTCTTTTTCAATCTTTTGTATAGAACATTATAAGGAGATATCTTCACCTTTGTATTAGGGCTTTACTGAACCCAGGACATCACAAAAATATGTGAATAAACATTAAAGGTTCAAGTCTTTTTTCTTTAACTCAGAGGAGGTTATGGATTTATTGAGATTGATATGGCAGATTGAGACTTCTCCAGAGTTTTGCTTTTAGGGAATAAATTTCTACTTTCAACTGCTCCATTCTTATTACTCCAGCAATGATAGCAATCCTGGAAAGAGAACTGTTTGCAGTTATCATTGACTCAACCCTTTATTGCTGGGTTAAGCCCCCAGAAATGCTGAACTGGAAAGGAGAAATGGCCTCTTAGCCTTTTGTGTTCATTCTGATAACCTTGCAGAGCAGTAGACAAGGTAGATTATATTTTATTTATTGTATGCTCAGGTAGGCCTTGATGGTTCTTGTGAAAATTTGTTCAGGTTTCTCAGTTCTATTTTAATTCATAAGAAATGTTGTGTGTTCTGTATGCCATTTGGTGATTATATCTTTTTAATTTACAGGATATTGAATTTGGTCTCTGAATAACTATACATGATTAACATTAGTGGCCTTTGAGTTTCTTTCTAGCATAAAAGTCAAAGAATGCATTGTTGGTAAATAATAATAATAATAATAATAATAATAAAAAATCTTTTTTAGAAAGAAGTTGCATAAATATAGATATAAAAATTTGATGTTTGACACTGAGTTTTTAAAAGCATTATTTGTTTTGTTAGGCGATAATTGGAAATATTTGGGTAAAAGACTGGTCGGATAATTGGTATGGTTTAACAAAGATTTGTCTTTGAGATTGCCATTGTGGGGGTTTGGTGGGGGGTGGCTTTTGCAATTTCTGCATCCCTTGATTCCTAGACAGTTTTGAGTCCTGACTAAAAATGGGACAAGAGTTCACTATCAGAATGACATGCATCATAGGTTTAAAGTATACAAAGTACTTCAATTGTTACACAAAGTACATAAAGTATTAAAGAAATGTAACAATGACTTTCATTTTTTTTTAAAGAGAGAGAGAGAGAGAGAGAGATTTTAAAAAATATTTATTTATTTATTTTTAGTTTTGGGCAGACACAACATCTTTGTATGTGGTGCTGAGGATCGAACCCGGGCTGCACGCATGCCAGGCGAGCGTGCTACCACTTGAGCCACATCTCCAGCCCCAATGACTTTCATTTTGATACATCACCATTATGTCATATTCTTTTCCTCAGAATTTACATGCCTATATTTGGGGCAGGTTTATTCACTCATTTTAAGTTAATTCATCCTGTACTTAGTGAGCAGCTTTGAAACATGTCATGCATAGTCCTAGAAGCTAGATTCAAGGATTAAGGAGGTTTGGCATCTGTTTTTGCAGAACTTTCAGGGTAGTCCTGAGGACAATCATGGAAATCTCTAGTCCTCATCACTGTGAAAGTTTCTAATGGGGTGTGAAAGTGAAGAGGAAGTGCAGAGGAGGGCATGACTGTGCCTGGGGCTTGGGGTCAGCTTCTGACCAGTTCTCCCATAATTACATTAATTTTGAATATTTCCCTTTCTCGGCAGAATGGAAAAGATCTCTGATTTTTCTCCAGGGATTTCACTACAAGTTTAAAACTCAAGATAGGGAGATACTCCTAATATTAGAAATTGTCAAAAATGATGTATTTCTTTCCAAATGCTTGTGTTTATTAAGTTAGAATTAAGCAATATTCTGTTAAGTCTGTTCCCTTGGGATGAATGATATTGCAGTGGATACCCTCCCTTTCTTCCACTAGAATAAAAGAATATACCAGGGAGTACAACTAAGGTCCATGAGGATAAATAGTCTTTGGCTCTCTGTGATGTTGTGTCCCCAGCTCCTCCACCTGTGTCCATCACTCAGTAGGCGTTCAGTGAATGCATGTTGAGTGAATTGGCACTGTTGTCCTGAGTGGAGCCATATCTACTGTCTCATCTTCCTCAAGAGGAACACACATGTGCACTATGGGCATCCAAAATGGATAAGAGCTGACTGCATTAGACAAGGGACACACTGTTTTGCTCTCTGTAGAAATTCCTACTCATCAATAAACTTCCCATACCTGAACAAATAAAGAAACATGTTCCTTTGTCTTTCTTATTCTACTCCAGAGAAGATGGTTGGGTTTTTTGGAATCCTTCCTTTTGAGTATTATGTTAAAATATTGTATTTTCCCCCCCTTTGTCTACAGCAAAGCCAGGACTCTGTTTGAAAAAAATGCTGCCCCGATTTTACATTTATCTGGCATGGATGTGACTGTCGTTAAGGTGAGAATGCTCGGGAGTGTTGATTTTTGTCGAAGCCACCACCCCTTTAATGTATCCTCTGCTGTTGTCTTCTTAGCAGAAATCACTTGTCACTTAAGACAAGAGCAAAGAAATCAGTGTTGTATTTTGTTCTGATAATTAATAAAAGCAGTTTTGTTTTTTGTGACATTGTCAGCTTTTCATTTTCACAACAGGATTAAGTGGAGGCATGGAGACCTTGGTTCCTTTCATCTGAGACAGGAGATGGAATTATCTCTTGAAGGATGCAAGTTGTAGTAGCTGACAGAATTCTTTCCTCAAAATAGGAAACCCTCCAGTTTTAGTAATTTAATTTCTTGGTGGTGCTACAAATATATAAATGTTTTTCTTTCTGGTAAGGAATTATCTATAGTGAGGAATTAATGGTAAATCTGTAGCATTTTCAGATTTAGGTGAGAAGAAAATGGAAAAAAAAGAAGAAATTGTGCTGTTTCAGAAGATGCCGCAAGTCCCTACTTGTTGAATTTTACATATATGGGTGCCTACATTCCATAAGGTGTTTCCAAGTTGGTTGGTTAACCTGTTGCTAGTATTGCACACTTTGACTAAATCACAGAGGTTAAAAGGTGATTTAGTCTGATTATATACAGGTTAACTCTTTTCCAACTTTTCTGAGACATCTTCTAGTTGTTTGTTTTTGGGATGCGAGAACGGGGAGTACCTGCAATGTGTTAGATTCTAGGTAAGAGACGTAGAGTAGTTACATGTAAGATTGATATTATCTGTTCTTTGAATGATTGATTGAACTCATGAGTAGAACCATCTGAGCTTCCAGTTGGAGATCTTTGAAGGGAGATTTTCTTTGTATTAAATTTCTTTAATGGTTCTAGAAGTACTCAAGGAATTTGTTCATTTCATCTAAGTTTTCAAATCAGATGGGATCAAGTTTTACATAATATCTTCTTTTTAAGTTTAAATTTATATAGCATCTGAAATGCCTGTTTCATTCTTCTTATTGTTTAGTTTTTCCCTTTTTATTTTTTTCCCCTCAGGAGTCTTATGAGAGGTTTTCCACTATAATTAGTCCTGCCATCTTTTGGCTTATTCTTATTTTCGTGGGAGATTATATTTTTTTCATTTCTGGTCTGTTATTATTTCCTTCATTCTATTTTTTTCTTGTCATTTTGGCATTATAACTTGATGCTTATTTATTCATTCTCATCTTTATTTCGTATTTTATATATTTAAAGCTATAAATTCTATTCTACTGCTTCAGTATTCTATAACTTACTTAAATTTTTTTTTCTTAAATCCTTGACATTGAAGACTATTCCTGAAGATCATCATGTCTGACAATAAATAAGAGGATAATTTTACAGATGGAGAAATTCTAAAACAGAGAAAGCAAATAATTTCTGTAGGTGAGCCATTGTGCCGTAGGTAAAAATACACAAAGAATTTTTGACTTTAATGATCCATTATTTTATGTTGAAATGTTTTTTTTAGTTAAGGAAATTTTCTTTATTCATTTATCCATTGATGGACACTTAGTTTGCTTCCTATCATGGCTATTGTGAATAATGTTATAGTGAACTTTTAACTTTGACATATAGTACTTTCATTATCATTCATTTCTAAATATTTTCTAATTTCACCATGATTTTTGCTTAATTTGAGCTATTCAAACATGTTTTAATTTCCAGATCTGAAGTTTTTCTCGTTATCATTTTGTTAGATTTTTGATTTAATTTCATTGGTAAAAAAGGTAATCAATATAATTTCATATTTTATTGGAATTTGTATTATAGACCAGAATGTGGTCTTCTTTCATAAATGTTCTGTATATGCCTAAAAATGATTCATATCAATTATTAGGTACCAGGTCCTGTTTATGTTCTTTATGTAAGATCAATGTTAATTATGTGATTCAAATCTCTATATTTCCTGGATTTTTTCTGGTTTAACTTGTCTGTTTCTCTACATAGTTTTGTCCATTTTTGCTATACTTTTGACTGTTGCTGTACTTTTACCTTTAGGGATGTCATATAGTTGGAATCATACAATGTGGTAGCCTCTTCAGGTTAGAGTCTTTCATGTAGCACTATGCTAACTGTTGACTTCTCTCATGTAGCATTTTACCTTCCTCCATTGTCTATTTGTAACTTTATAAGGCTCATTTCTTTTATTTATAAAAGCTATTTGTTGTAGCTAAATATTATTCTGTCATCTGGATATACTGCCATTTATCCATTTACTCACTGAAGTATACTTAGATTGCTTCCTATTTTGGCAATTATGAATAAAATTGCTACAAATGTGTACTTTTTTTTGTGGACATAAGTTTTTAAGTCATTTGAGTAAATACCTAGGAATGCTATGGCTGGATAATATGTAAGTCTGTTTAGTTTTATAACAAACTGTCAAACGGTCTTCCGAAGCACCTGTAACATTTTGCATTCTGTTGTTCTACATTGTACTCAGCATTTGCTGTTTTCTATTTTGTATTTTAGACATTTTAATAGAGATATAGTGGTATCTTCTTGTTTTAATTTGTAGTTCCCTGCCTGATGACTGTTAATGTTGAGCATATTCCCATATGCTTACTGTCCATCTGCAGATCTTGATGAGGCCTCTATTCAGATCTTTGCTCTTTTAATTGGGTTGTTGAGTTTTGAGAGTTCTTTGTATTTTTAAAAATAAGTCCTTGAATAAGAAATGTATTTTGTGAATATTTTCTCTCTGTTGTGTCTTGTTTTTCCATTTTCTTAATAGTGTCTTTTTGTTGTTTTTTTGTTTTGTTTAGTGCTATTGGGAATTGAACTCAGGGGTACCCTGCTGCTGAGTCACATTCCCAGTCCTTTTTATTTTTTATTTGAGACAGGGTTTCTCTGTGTTGCTCAGGCTATCCTCTAATTGGCGATCTTCCTGCCTCAGCCTCTGGAGTTGCTGGGATTACAAGCAATGCACCACCATACCTGGCTTGATAGTGTCTTTTTCAGAGCTGATGTTTTTCATTTTAATGAAATCCAATTTACTAACTAGTTTTTTGTTTTGCAGTGCTGGGGATGGAAACCAGGGCCTCCTGTATGCTAGGCAAGTGCTGTACCACTGAGCTATAACCCCAGCTTTGTTAATTTCTTCTTTTATGGATCTTGCTTTTGGTAATGTAGCTAAAATTTCATTATCAAGCCCAAGATCTCTTAGACTTTTTCCTACATGATCTTCTGGAAGTTTTATTGTTTTTGCATTTTACCCTTAGTTCAGTGATCCACTTGGAGTTAGTTTTTGTGAGAGACGTAAGGTTAGTAACTAGGGTTTTTTTTGTTTATTTGTTTTGTTTTTTGTGTCATTAGGCTACTTTTTTGTCATTAGGCTACTTTTTTGTTCTACCTCTTTTAGGACATTTCATATTTTCTTCCCAAGATCAGCACCTCAAATGCATTATTCTTATTAATGTAATCTTCTTAATTATGGTCTGCTAAATCTGTCAAGATCTTTTTGAATTCTTTCATTGATGAACCTATTCATGTATATTAATTGTTCTTGAAAGTATTCAAATATACCTATTCATATATATTGTATTTGGAAGTATTTATTGAGTGCCTACCATAAGCTAAGACCAGTTCTCGGTATTGAGTATATATTCTAAACAAAAGAAACCATCTGTCCTGAAAGAGCTTTCTTTCAAAGTTTGAAAGGAAGAAACACAGACAAAAAATAAATGTACAAAAAAACAACTGCTTTGCCAGATAGTGCTGAGTGCTAAGAAGAAAGATGAAGAGGAAACTTTAATGAGGGGGCTCGTTAAAACGAGATGGCCAGGGAAGACTGGTCTGATAAAATGACCTTCAAAGGAGTCACATGATTGCTTGAGAAAAGAGAACATGGGCCAAAGATATCACATATAGAAAGGCTCTGAGGCATGTTGGGGGAATAGTAAGTGAGATGAGCAAAGGGAGAGAGGTTGGAGAAGTAAGGGAAAGCAAGATTGTCAGCTTTTTACCATTTACATATCCAGTCAATTACTTTTTGTCCTAATTGTTGACAAAGGGTTTAGGAGGAGGTTAAAGGAAAAGCCCTGATGAAATGTCCTTAGCAATCTTCTGATAATTGACATTCTGCTGAGCCTTTTGCTTTGGGGCACAAACATTCCATTGGTTGCTAATTTGTTGCATTGTATTCTAGCATCTTGTTTCCACATTTCTCCACCTTGTCCACAGCGGGATCATGGAATAACTTGTCAGGGGCCTTGCTGAAGACCAGGTACAATGTGGTTGTATAATATCCCAACCTCTTGAGCTAAAAATTTGTCAAAGAAGGGAATGAGGATCTTAGTGAACCCATGCTGATTCCTAACACACACCCATTTCTGGGTGTTCACAAGCCCTTTAAATCAAGATTGACTGGGCATATTCCTTTTTAAGCAACCAAATATTTGTAAATGTAACTCTGAAGCAAATCATTTCCTTTTTAGAATAAAAGTAGAAAAATTAAACGATGTCATTTTAGGGACCTCCTTTTTCCTCTGAATTAATGTCATATTAGGACTTAGTAACCTGTGACTTCTTGCTGGGTATTTTCTCACACTGTCCAACAGTTCAGTTCAATTCTGACACCAGCTTCCACCATGAGCATAGACTCCATAGGTGAAAGGCTCAGTCCTACCAAGACCACCCTCAGTGCAGGACCAGTTGAAATATCAGAAGTAGGAGGTCACTGTGCTTCTGACCATCGAGCTGTGAATGGAGGTTCCACAACCCTTCCTCAGGTTTGATAATTTGCTAGAATAACTGAAACTTGGGAAAACACTTTTATTTTGTTTACTGATTATTATAAAGGATACAACTCAGGAATAGCCAAATGGAAAGATGCATATGGCAAGGTATGGAGGCAGTGGGGTTGGCACAGAGTTTCCATGCCCTCTGGATGTGGCGCCCTCACAGCAACTGGATGTGTTCACTAACTAGAAGCTCCCAGACTCTTGAAAACATGAGGGTTTTTATGGTGTCCCATTAGTAAGCATGACTGATTAAATAACTGACCACTTGTATGTGAACTCAGTCTAAAGTCTCCTGCCTTGCTTGGTGGCCAGGGGATAAGGCTACAAGTTCCAGCTCCCTAAGTCCTTTGCTGGTCTTTCTGATGCCAACCCCCATCTTGAAGCTATCCAGGGCTTATGGAGAGTCACCACTAAAGCACACACTCAAGTGTGGTTGAGAGGGCTTGCTATGAACAACAAAAGACCTCTGTCACTTGGTAAATTCCAGGAGCTCTGCCAGGAACCGAGGACGAAGAACACATTTTTATTCTACCATAGGTGCGTTAGCCTATCTGAAATCTAGATATTTGTGTATTCATGTACCTAGAGTACTTTCAATTGGAAGAAGTATTTTCTTCTTCAGTGTCACTTGCATTATGTGTTTTAAAGTTTATTGTGGGGTTTAGAGACACACATATTATTGGTGACTGAAATGTTTCATTTAAGTCCATGCATGTATCTGAGATGAGATGTTGTCAGCAGATGGTAAGGCTTAAGTATTCTTTTATGACAACTTTGAAACATACCTGTATTTCTTTATGCACAATCACAACCAAACAATCACCTTGTATTATTTAGTCCAGTACCAATTATGAACATTTGCCTGTCTAGTTGTCTTACATTATGCTTTATAAAAGTAGAACAAGGAAGCTATTATTACCCCTCCTCAATACATAATTTCATTGATAAGGAAATTAAGACCTGGAGAGTTGATGGCCACTCAGCTAGAAAGTAGCAGAGTTGGGATTTAATAAGTCTCTTGGGCTCTGAAATTTGTGCTCTTTTCATTACCTCTGCGTCTCCCTATTTGCATATACACTTGACTTCCCTGCCTTCAGATGAAAAGCAGTGGGTAAATGATGTAATGGAATCTGCACTGGACTGTAAATGAGTCCTTTGACTAGCCAACTGTATGACTAGGGCAAATCATTGGGTTTGAATTTTGTTTTTGAAGTAAAGAGCTGACTAGATAATTTCTGAAGTTCCTTCTTACTCTAAAAGTATAAAACTATAAAACAATATGTAATTGCTTTGATAAGCTGTTTGTTTTTTCATGTCTATCAATTATGTAAGACTTAAGAAAAGAGTCAGTGTAAAATTTAAAGAAAGTACCCCACATTTTATTATTTTTCTTTTTATTTGTTGTAGTTGGACACAATATCTTTATTTTATTTATTTATTTTTATGTGGTACTGAGGATCGAACCCAGTGCCTTACATGTGCTACAACTGAGCCACAATCCAGCCCCAGTATCTCACATTTTTAACCTTGACCTACGATGATAACTTTACCAAAGTCTTCTTTTGTATTTCAGACAGATTATGAGGGACAAGCCAAGAAACTCCTGGAATTGATGGAGAGCACAGATGTGATCATTGTTGCTGGAGGAGATGGGACACTGCAAGAGGTATGACTCTTTCTCTTTGAGGCCATTTGAAGATGAGAAAAATGGAAATTAGATTTGAGAATAATGGAGTATAGTGTTATAGTTAAACTTTATTCTTTGGGATTGTTGCTGTCAAACTAGTATATTTCTAAATTTTTCTTACACTTTTATTTCTTTTTTTCTTTTTTGGTAAGTCCTCTATCCATCACATAGAAAGGCTTATATATCATCAAACTGAAGTTTGATAAAACTGAATAAAAAATGAGGAAAAATGGTGGTGGGTTTGAAAACCCTTAGAAAGTAGCCCTGTTTGTAATAGAATCATAGTTTCTATTATGAGAAATATTCCTTACCAAATAAACTTAAAGATTCCTTTTAAGAAAATGGGTAATTGCCCATTCTCACATCATCACTGTCATATTTAATGTTATTTCTTAATTCTGCATTTTTAGGAAGAGAGGCTACATGTTCAGATGTATGCATGTGTTTTTTTATTTTTTGTTTTCTACATTGCTGGGCATGGAACTCAGGGCCTAGCATGTGTTAGGCAAACACTCCCACTGAACTACACGTGCAACCCTGCCTTTGCTTTACTGTTACATAGCTTCAATAAGATACCACTACATACCTGTTAGAATGACTGAAATCTAAAACACTCACAATATCCAATGCTGCTAAAGGTATGGAATAAGAGGAACTTTCATTCATTGATGGTGGGAATGTGAAATGGTTTAGCCACTTTGTACCTATTGGGACAACCAAAATTCACAATAAACAAAATAGAAAATGGTACAGCCACTTTGGAACAGTTGGATAGTTTCTCACAAAACTGAATATATTTTCCCCATATGGTCAGGTTTCTTAGTATTTTCCAAAGGCATTGAAAACTCAATGTCCACACAAAAACCTGCACACAGATGTTTATAGCAGCTTTATTCACAGTAGCCAAACTTGGAAGGTATAAGGTATCCTTTACTAGGTGAATGGATAAATAAAGAATGGTATAGACAGATAATGAAATATTATTAAGCACTAAGAGAAATGAACTATCAGGCCATGGAAAGACTTGCAGGAAGCTTAAATGCTTATTACTAAGTGAAAGAAGCCAACATGAAAAGGCTGCACACTCTCTGATTCTGACTACTTGACATCTGGGAGAGACAAAACTATGGAGACTGTAAGATCAGCCTTGAGTTGACAAAATGTTTTTAAGAAGTTGGTAGAAGAGAGGGATGCCTAGGCAGAGCAGAGAGGATTTTTAGGACAACAGTAGTACTCTTATATAATGATGGATGCATGTCTTTATATATTTTTTGAATCCCAGAGAATGTGCAACACACAGTGGACCCTAATATCAACTGTGGAGTTTGGGCCATAATGATGATTGATATAGGTTCACCAATTTTAAGAAGTGTACCACACTGTTGGGGGATGTTGGTAATGGGGTATACATTTGTGGAGTTTGGGGTCTATGGGAAATCAATGTCCTTTCCTATCAATTTTTCTTTGAACCTAATACTGTTTTTTAAAAAGAAAGTTTATTAATTTAAAAAAGTGACACATCCTTGAAACTTACTTTGGTCCAGTAAGGATGGTATGTCGTCCTGCAGGTGCTCTTCTTCCCCTGTAGCACACCAGTGCTGCTGGTGCACACTGGAAACCCCTCAGAACTCTGTCCAGGGGATGTCACCCATTGTTCTGGTGTTCCTTCTACACCCAGGCCTCATTTCTTATCACCTGTCATCTCTGTTGGGTGGTGTCATCAGTGTACAGTGATGAGAAGCTAGCAGCAGACAGGCTGTCTGTCCTATGTTTGACTTGGCACTTATGTAAGCCTTAGTGAGCTTTTTAAAAGGCTGTGCTAATGATCTTGTAATTGTTTTTATGGCTTTTTAATGAAGTGTGAAGAATACTGATAGCATGCCTACAAAGAGTGAAGCAGACCACTTGACAGCCCCATTTAATCCTGAAACTCTGTGGGGTGGGAGAAGATCAAGGGAGGAGATTTGTGTTAGCCTTGACTTGACAAAATGTTTTTAAGGAAAGACAACAAATTGTATATTTGGTATAATCATGGTCATATTAAAATAGGTATTGATTAAAAAATTTTTTTTGAGAAGTATTCCAAAATTTTAAAAAGTGATTAATATTGGTTATTCATTATGTAGAATAATGAGAAATTACTTTTTCTTCTGGTATTTTTCATAACTTTATAAGAATAGTATCTCCCTTGTCTTCATATTCCTCAGTAAGAAATATTTATTGTGTGCAGGTTTCTCTTGAGTGTAGCAAGTTGTTTTTTCCTTTATATATACTTTGTAGTAGCAAACTAGTCTCTTATATAATTTATGTGTGCATCACAGTTATATAAAAAAGCATGTAGACATTATAAGATTATGTTTTGTAGAACTTAAAACATGATTTTACTAATGTGGAGTTTTTGTAATTATTTTATCTTAGTCTTTATTGATCGTAGGTTAATAGTAATATCTATTTTAGCTCATAATATTTTGGAATACTGTATGTTTTAAGATCCATTTTATCATTTAACATAATTTCTAGGAAGAAAACAAGTAAATTTGTGGTCCGTGAAAATTGAGCCCAATTTTGTTAGGATAAAGGAAAAACATATTCATGATATGATATTTTTATATATATATTTGTAGGTTGTTACTGGAGTTCTGCGAAGAACAGATGAGGTGAGCTTTTAAGAAAGAGTAATTGGCTGGATTTGGTGGTGCATGCCTGTAATCCCAGCAACTCAGGAGGCTGAGGCAGGAGGATCAGAAGTTTGAGCCCAGCCTTGGCAACTTAGTGGGACCCTGTCTTAAAATAAAAAATAAAAAGTATTGGGGATATAACTCGGTGGTAAAGCTCCTCTGAATTCAGTCCTCAGTACAAAACAAAAAGAGAGAGTAATTATATTTTAGCTTTTACTTTTCTGTTTGTTTTTTTCCCTCTTTTTTCTTTTACTTTTTTTTTTCCTCCATTTTATATTTTAAAGCAAGCACAAGTTGTGATTAGAATGGATTTTAGTAAGGAGAGTACCACTGCCTTTTCATAGGGTGCTCATCAACCCATGGTGGACTTTCTAATTGGTAATCCAGGGTATCCAATAGCTTTTAACAATCATTGTTTAGAATATAAAATTTTGCTATGGTATCTTTTCCTTAAGGAATTCCTTCATAAATAAATCATGGTATGGTCACCTAGTGAAAACCAGCCAGCAGTTAAAAGAAAGAATTAGATCTATAGTATCTATATGTTTAAATCTCAAATATTGAATTTTAAAAGAGAGGTTGCTGAAGCATGTGATGCATTTCTACAAAGTTTTAAAATTCATAAAGCAATACTGCATATCATTAATGGGTGTCTAGATATGTAGCAAGAGTGATAACATGGGTAGAAAGGAATCCCACTGGCCTGTCTTCTGTTTGAAGGATAATGGTTTTCTCTGGGAAGGGAGAGACAAGAATAGGAGGAGAAGGAATTTCAAGTTATCAGTGCCATTTTATTACTTAAAACAGCTGAAGCAAAATGGCAATTGTTAACATTATTAAAATCTGGGTTGTAGACTCATGGTTGTTTTTAATATCCATGTACTTTTCTATAATAATTTAAAATAATTCATAATTAAAAACAACCTTCTCAGTAAGAGAAAAACTGTGGTAAGAGTAAACTGTGCTCAAAATAGTTTTCATGAACCTTATAGTGTCTACTGTATTTGTGGCATTTAATTAAATTGACCACTATTCTATTACCTTCTGCTACTTAAACTTGCTTATTCTCTTTGTTTTATTTGTACTTGAGGTAATTTATAGTGTCCTTTCACCTGCTCACTGTTCAATGATAGGTATTTTTCTTGAATTTTATCTGCAGCTTTTTCAAGTGGTGTGATAACAATGCAGTCTCTGTCACACTAGTACATTGATCCAATATCTACAAGACCCTCATTATCTTAATTACGTTTCTTCCAAACAGTGGTCATTAATGAGAACCCAAATGTTTCTCTAAATTCTAAATTATTCTAGAAACTATTCTCTTAGTGGTATTCGATTACTGCTCTAGGGTTATGGGAGGGACAGTGGGGAGGCAGATGGAGGGCTTAATAACTTTGTCCTGGTAGACATACTTGTGTCTCTTTGTTAAGACTCATTTTCTAACTTTAACAATATAACTTTTCTCTTCTTTTTTTTCCTCCCAGGCTACCTTCAGTAAGATTCCCATTGGATTTATCCCACTGGGACAGACCAGTAGTTTGAGTCATACCCTCTTTGCCGAAAGTGGAAGCAAAGTCCAGTAGGTTGTCAATGTGGAATGTTAGCATTTGTGAGTGAGCGTGCTTGGGGATAAAAAAATCACGTTTGATGTCCTTTTGTTTTTTGAGTTTGATGGCTTAAAACTTCCAATAATTGGGAGGAAGACCTAAATCAAGGTTCAACTTTTCAGTTCACTGGGAAGTTTCCCAGTTGGGTTGTGGGACTCTGCTAGGTCACATGTGGAGATGAGTACTTCATGTTCTTTATCAGTTATAAAGATGGTATTTCTGACCCAAACTGTTCTTGCACTTTTACACTGTAAGATTCCTTTAGAAAGGCAGATTTGCACTGACCGTTTGTTTATTGTAAGTATGCTCCATGCGAAATTATCAAGTCTGTTGTGAAGTTTGAACTGGTAATCTTGACTTTATTATCTTGATAATATAAATAGATAATAACCATTAAATATAATCACATCCTTTTGGGGCGCCCTAAAGTGGTAGGCAGTAGATAAAGCAGAGGAGAAAAGCAGTGTGGCTCTGACATCTGTATTAAATCGCTATGAGTCTAACAATGTGTTCAGAAATCAGGCAAATTGTTGTTGTCCTGTTTTTGTGAAAGCATTATGGAAACAAAGCCCTAGTCTTTCAAGAAGATAGGGATCTTGAATTTGAGGACTGGATTTCACAGTGATTAATAACATAATCTTGAGCAAATGGTTGTCCAGGAAATCTAAGTAAGTGGAGCACTGAGAGAGAGTTATATGATCTTTAATGTAAGCTTTGTGACACATTAGAGGAAGTCAGTAAGTAAATATTAGTTTAATTAATTAATTAAAATTTCCTTATGACTTTTCTAATTATTACCTTCTAGAATTAATAATACTCAGGCAATTTTCAATTTTGGGTAAGGATTTCTTTCCTTCTTTAGAATTGTTTGATTAGGCTAGTTTTTGTAGATTTTTTTTGTTGCTGTTGTAATTTTAGGAGCCACCTATTATAACTTAATAGTTCTGAATGTTTTATAAAAGTCTTGGTGCCTGTATCAAACACTAGGTGTGCACATAGGCATATATAAGACATATATTCAAACATCACACATGCTTCAAACTTGAGTATAATGGTGATCATTCAGCTATTCACCAACCATCCTGAGGCTGAGCAAACAGAGAGGCTGTTTTAATTGGTACTTTTTGGCCCAATTTAGAATTTTCGAGGGACAATAGTAATGACAAATGAATTACTCAAACATTTTTTGCCTCTCTGAGATTAATCCTATCTGGTTCAGGTCTTGGTTACATTATAGAACTTGTCTTCCCTTGTGTTGGTAGAAGTTATTTGAACTGCTTTAGCCAACATCTGCAAATACCATATGCCAGTGATCAGAGTAGGCAATTGATTTGGAGAACCCTTTGCTTTTCCCAAAGCCAGTTTATCTGGAGTGTGGCAACCCTTAGAATCGGAGATAGCACTCAATTTTTTGGAAGCTGATTTTCCTCTGTTGTTAAACTATTGTTATTGCTGCTTCCATTTATAATTTAAAGATTTATAAAGCTTAATTTATAAACATGCCCCTGGGCTCTTAGGTAATCAAGTAATTCTGTCCTAGATTACAATTTTGTAGACCTCTTAACCTGGCAGTTGCCTAAAGCTCTTTAAAAAGAACACAGCTTTGCTTTTTGCTCTGCTGCCAAGATTTCTTGTATTATAATTGCTACAAGGAAAAAGTATGGTTTTTTTTTGGAATTTGAAATGTTGCAGGTAAATAATCCTAAAAGTGCTATTTGTGCTTTAGTACTACTTGATTTAGAACTTTCAGTTATATTGTTGGAGAATGATGAACTTCAGGTTGCATTTTAGTTGTCTTCTGTCTGAACAACTCTATGACCATAATTTGATAACCTAGATGAAATGGACCAATTTGCCAAAATTCATACAAAAAGAAATAAACAGTAGTAAATGGATAAATAAACAGTAGGTAAATGGTAAATTAATAACCTGGTACATGCAGACAATTGGAATATTATTCAGCTCTAAAAAGAAATAAGCAAAGAAATGAGCTGTCAGGCCATGAAAGACACAGAGGAAGCTGAAATTCATACTGGTAAATTAACACTGCCAATCTGAAAAGGCTACACAGTGTATGGTTTCAACTATTTGACTGTGGAACTATGGAGACAAAAAGATCAATGGTTGCCAGAGTAGGGGGAAGAAAGGGTTGAATAGGCAGAGCAGAGAGGATTTTTAGGGCAGTGAAACTATTCTATATGATACTATAGTGATAGATGTGTGTCTTTATATGTTTGTTAAAATCCATAAAATGTGCAACATACAGTGAACCCTTATATAACTCTGGTATTTGAATGAGTGGATGTAGTTTGCCAACTGTAACAAATGTAACAACCACTCTAGAGCAGAATGGTGATAACTGAGGAGGCTGTGTATGTGTGAGTGCAGGGCTAGTGGGGGGAATCTCTGTATCTGCCTCTCAATTTTGCCATGAACCTAAAACAGATCTAAAAAAATTAAGTATTAGCAGACTTAGAATAGTATTTTCAAACTTAATTGTCCTTGCTTAAATAAGCACAAGGAAAGGACTCTTAGTTTCTCCTCAATTTGGCAACATTAACATGGACCTCTGTGGCTACTCTTTCTCATCATTCATTGTATTCATTTGAATCTCACCATTAAGATTCACTCACCTGGGACAATTTTAGTAATTTTAGTATCAAAAATATTAATACTATATTGAACATATCAAATATATTTAAATCTATGAATGATTTCATAGTTCTACTAAGAAAATAAAAATGAAAACTGATCACTTACAGATGATACCAGGAAATGCATACATATAAAATGTGTGTGTGTGTGTCTGTATACATACAGACACACACACACACACACACACATATTAAATGTTCAATGAAGAAATTTGAACATTGACTAAATATGTTGACAGGGAATTTTAAAATATTTTAGGTATGATAGTGTATATCATGGTTTTTAAAAGCACCTTTATCTTTTGGAAATTCACAATGAAATAATTATGCATGAAGTATCAAGATATCTAAGATTGGCTTTAATTGATAGAAGAGAGGGGATATGTGAGGGATAGAAAGGAAGTAAGATTGTCTGAATTAGTTGATAATCGTCTAGGCTGGGTGAGGAACATACAGGAATTGGTGGTACTACTTTCTGTACTTTTTACAGAATAAAACAATTCATTCAGAAAATACTGAGTGTCTACATGTGCCATGCACTATGCTAGGTTTAGGTTTTACATTGATCGGTAAAAGCACGTAAATCATTACTAACCTTATAGAACTTTCAGCTCTCAGGAGGCAGATGGTAAAGAGATTCACAGTGTATGATAAATCATGATCTCTGAAGGGACATTAACAGTTTAGTGAATGAGAATTATAGGGAAAGCCCTCACTGCAGGCTGAATGGGGTGGGTCTCTGAGATGGTGGTATTTCAACCAAGACCTAAAGGATGAGAATGGCCAGCCATGAGAGACTGGAGATGGATTATAGGACCTGGAGGTGAGAGGAAGTACTTGACATAAGTCCCCTCATTTTTTCACTCTGAGAGCAATTATCTTCTTGTCTAACCACTTGCTGGTGTAATATTTATTTTTTGACTATTCCTTGTATATTTATGTGTGTCTAATCTTAGCTCCAATTAAAGAAGAAACTCCAGAACTACATAGTGCTCTGAATAGATGTCAGTAGCATGTGACTTTGACGAGTACTTTTCAAAAGACTGTCAGGTCGTAAATACGAATAGTCTTGAGTCTTTGAGCAAAAGAATCATCAATTAAAATGAAGTATATCCTAGTAATCCTGGAAAATAAGAGAAATATGTCTTGGGTTCTGGATTATATTTTGTTAAGATAGCTACAACAAATCCTGTCCTTTATTTACCCTTTTGTCTGTTAGAGTATAAAGATATACTATTTTTTTTGAAGTGCCTGAATTTCTTACAATGAATTAAAGATGTTATATTATTATTATTATTATTATTTATTTAAGTACCATGTTTTCCTATGATTGAATATAAGGCACAATGGAGAGACTCAATAAATGTTAAATAAGTGATTGATGCCTTGTACAAACTTCTCTTTGCCAAAGCCTTCTCTTTTGAGTCTGTATCAGAGGCGTCTACCATATTTATATCAGTTATAAATATATAAATAAATATTTAAATAAATATTCTTTTATACTCCTTTGTTCTGCTTTCTTGGATTATTTTGAAAGACATCTTCCTTACCCATCTACTCCTATTCTAGGCGGGAATGTATATGTGGTGGGGGGAGAGATGTTGCTTATTTTTCAGAGCATAATTTCCTCTTTGTTCCTATTTAGACATATTACAGATGCCACACTTGCCATTGTAAAAGGAGAGACAGTTCCACTTGACGTCTTACAGATCAAGGTAAAGTCTTTCCTTCAGATTTTGAAAAAATTATGGAAGTAGTAGAAATGTACATGTAAAAGAAAATTAAATGTTGTGGTTCAAATTAGACTGCAATGAATAGTCCCTCTTCCCTCCCTATTCCAAGTATTAATCTCCAGAACAAAAATCTTATGTGCTGGTTGGGGATATAGCTCATTTGGTAGAGTGTTTGCCTAGCGTGCACAAGGCTCAGCATCACCACCACAAAAAAAAAAAAAAAAAAAAAATCTTATGCATTAAATCACTAATTAATATGCTTATGATCCTACTTTTTAAAGATATTGTGTGTGGTAGGGACTGAGTGTACATCTCAGTGGTAGAGTGTATTCTTAACATTTCCAAGGGCCTGGGTTTGATCCATGGTACTACATGCACACATGCAAGTAAAAAAAAAATATCATGGTAAACATCACATAAACAAAATTTACTATCTTATCTATTTTAAGTGTATACTACTTCAGTAGTATTAAGTATATGATGCTATTTTTTAATGTATCAGCTTTTTTCTTGACTTCTGTTTTGAATTCCTCTATATGTCTTCCTAATGAGTTGCATCTCTATTTTCAGTTCTTCTGTTGACTGTCTTTGGATCACAAGCAATTTATCTGTTCATATGGTTGTTCTGAATATTAAGAGAGCTCATAAAAATAAAGTCCTTAGGACAGTGACTGATTTCATCTCACTTGTTTATATAGTGGCCACTTCTATCTCCTATGCTTTGTTGGAGTTGAAACCTTGCTCCTGTCCCATCTTTACTTTGGAGCAATCTGTCATTATTTGGAACTCAGGTTACTTGGTTGTCTTGCAATCTAACCTTTCATATGGACTTAGAAAAGTTGTGATTTTTATAGTTTTTCTTTTTCTCATTTTTCAGGTAGGAATAATGTTTTTTATAGCTTCTATACATCCTAGGTGGGAACAGAACATCCTATTTTTATATCGCATTGTTTAACATTTTCTGGTTCATCTGTAGAGAAACTCAGGAATTGTTTTAGAAATGCGTTTGCTGGCTATGCCCTCTGAAAGGGATTAGAAGCAATGGACACCCCACAGAAGTGAACATACCTGGCATTCAGATTTTCTTCTCTAAATACCATTCCCTAACAAAAATAATCAAGATTCTGTGATGGGATGGTTTTTAGAAGCAGAGCAGAAAGGCAAGGGAGTACTCAAAAATTGATGGGGACATCACAGAAAGATAAGAACCAGCCTGGTGGTGTCATACTCACTGATTTGGGGACATTTTGAATATCAAAAAAACAGTAACACTGATGGATTATAATACCATAAATAAAAATGAAGAATCCATGAGTGTCCAGTGATATCACAGAATTGCCAGCTTGTAAATGTAAACGGAATGATAGAATAAGAACATTAGTATTTTCCGTCACCATATGGCTAATTGATTTCAGGTTGAGATCATCCATGGATACTAAAAGTATTAGATAAAAAGCTGTTGGGAAACAAATATCCAAATAGTCTCAAATTATTAATAATTAAAAAGAAAAAAATACATTTTTAGAGTGGAAAAAACTAGCATATACCACTTCATCCAAGTAATCAAACTGAATACCACCAATAATGGAGCATACTGACATTATCTGACTTCTGATGTGATATACTGAGAAACATGCACCAGCACTTATGCAGTTTCCTGACCAAAGTGATAAACTCATCTGAATCTAATTGAATCTCATCACAAGAAAAGTATCAGACAAATACAAATTTTGGACTGGCCTCTTCCAAAAATGTCAATGTCATGAAATCCAAAAGAAGGTAGTCTCTTCAAGATTAAGGGAAACTAAAGAAGTAAAACTAAATCCAGTATAAGATCCTAGATCAGAAAAATGAAAATCAGTGGCAATCCTGATAGACATTATTAGAACAATTAGAGAGATATTTAATATGAAGTCTATATTAGATATTATATATCAGTGTTAGATTTCTAGAAAGTGACATTGGTGCAATGTTATGTCTGTGTATATCTTTGTTCTTAGGAGAGGCATGCTAAAATATTTGGGAATTTCTTAACTTATTTGCAAATTAAGTAATACTATGGAACATACACATAGAGAGATAAGGCTAATATAGTGGAGAGACATGGGTAATGATGAATTTAGGTGAGAGGTATAAATGGTATTCATTGTACTACTTAGACTTTTTGGTTGACATTTTTCCAAAATAAAATGTTTTGGGAAAAATGTTCAATACCCATTTCCGATTCTTGATCAGGATTCTCTCTTTAAAAATAATTTAATTCCTAGAAAACATATATTCTTACTTGGATAGTAGTTAAGTTACTGTTCTTTCTTCATCTAATTTGTTTTCCCCTAGTCAAAATTCATGGGCTGGAGTTGTGGCTCAGTTGTAGAGTGCTTGCCTAGCATGTGTGAGGCACTGGGTTCAATTCTTAGCACCACATTTAAACAAATGAATAAAATAAAGATCCATCAACAACTTAAAAAAAAAAAAAAGGACAAATTCCTAAGAAGGCAAATCTGTGCTATTAAATCATCCTATAAATTGTAAGTTTCTTGTACTCTTTACTCAGATTTGGCCTTAAAATATACCAACGTCTGCCAGGCATGGTGGAACAATCCTGTAATCCCAGTGGCTGGGGAGGCTGAGGCAGTACAATCACAGTTCAAAGCGAGCCTCGCAATATAGTGAGGCCCTAAGCAAATTAGTGAGATCCTGTCTCAAAATAAAAATTAAAAAGGACTTGAGATGTGGCTAAATGGTTAAGCACCCCTGAGTTCAATCCTTGGTACCAGGGGGGAAAAAAATTACCAGCTACTTTCAGAATGAACATTTTTATATTTCATATGCTTCTTGATATTTGCTAAAGGGTCATAATTTCAAACTTCAAGCCCTAAAAGTCTCTATTAGTAACACTGATTGAACATCCCAAATCTGGAAAGCTCCAAATTTCAGATTTGTCTGAATCAAAAATTCAGTCAGATTTGATTCTGATTCAGATTTAAATCTGAAATTTAGAACTTTCCAGATTCAGGATGCTCAACTGGTGATCTTTGTGAAAATATTCCCAAATCCTAAAAACTCCAAAATTGGAAATGTTTCTGATCCAAAACATTTCAGATAAGAGGTCACCCTGGGTAGAGTTTGCAGTGTGCATTTATAACTGGTAAACATGAGCTTTTAAGATTTGCCTTGTATTTTCGTTTCTTCATGCAGAGATAGCCAGGCTCTAGCATGACCTCATTGGTCATAAGAGAAGTGATTTAAATATTGTAGTTGATCTTTCAGCATATAATAAAGTTAGGTTGTTCTCACAAAATATAAAACCTTTGCTTAAAGAAATTCTAGCCTAGGTAAAGTACTAGATTGTTATCTAGAAGATAGTATTTTAAAACATTGTTATTGCTAAAAGATTCTCTCTTAATAACAGGATATATCAGGGTAGATTTCTTAATAACTGAGTGATTTACTTTTGGTTATATAAGTGTTAGAAGTGCATTTTATAGTAATTAGAATTTAATTGGAAATTGTTGATGTGCTTTATTTAAATGCCTCATCTCTCTCTCTCTTTCCTTCAATGTACTGATTTTGTGAATTGATGAAACCAAGGTCCAAATTACCACAGGTTCCATATATTGATGATGCAGCCCAGGAAGCAGAAAACTTTTAAGTCAGTTCCTGGAAAACAGCTTCTCCTCTGGTTTCTGAGGAACTCAACTCAGTTTAATTCATTTCCCCTTTTCTCCTTATTTTTGTAAAGAGCTTTCAGATATTGAGAAAAGCATTAAGGCATAGTCTGAAACCATAAGCATTATAGATGAAGCCTGACAACAAATTCTTCTTTTAGAGATCAACTCAAACTCCAATAAACATTTAACTGCAGATTCTCCAAAGATAAAAGCAGCAGTCATTGGAAGTTATAATGATGTCTTGCATTTAGCTTTTTCAATGTTCACCATGTGTTCATATCTCATTTGAACCTCTGACTGAGTCAAGATGTGTATCAGCATCTTCGTTTGACAGTCACTGGTTATGTGACTATGTCGGAGACAGAGCTAGACTGTTTTCTGACTCATGGTCTGTTGCTTTTTCTACTTTATCACCTGGCAATATACCATGATTTTTAAAGAGTAGTTTTTTTCCAATATAGACATCTTGAATACTTAATTCTAAAGAAACTACTGGAAAGATTCATGGAATTTTTTCTAGTCTTTTTGATTTTTCAATTTTTAGACCACAGAACCAGATAGGGGAGATGGTGGGGGGCTGGAACATTTCCCTTATCCTCTGTATCCTTCCTGGCTAGTTACTTGGACTCCTTCTTCTTAGACCCGGGCTCTGAGCATTTTCCTAAGATTCTTAGAGGTTCTTCAGGGGTCCCTCCATCTATGTCTTTATCTAGAGTCCCTAAACTTCCTAGGTTAGGCAGGTAAATAATTGATAGGAATTGTTTTCTTTTCACTGTTCCTTAAGCCTGTATTCCAATCCGCTCTTTCAACTATTTTCTCCCTCAAATCCCTGCTTTCTCAGGGATTTGCTCTTTCAGGGTGTCTGTGAATTGGGGCAACACATCTCCTTTGCTGTGTGGACCTGGCTGTGTGGTTTTTTTTTTCTTTTTTTTTTTTTTTTTTCTGATCTGTCCATCTCATGATCTGCCTGCCTGCCCAGACCTTCAATGGGCTAAGATATAGTGATACCTTGTCTCTTGGCCTCTTCTCTGTCGTTGTGACCATACTTATGCTTATTTTGACATTGTTCATGTCCAGCACAAGCTCCACAGGGGCTTATCTCCTTTACGGACACCTTCAGATACTTCTGAATCTTGACTTCTCTATGCCCATTCTTGGTTGGGCATCTCTACATCTGTTTGAACATTCCTGGCTGCCCATTTTGTTGGCCAGAATCATCCCACCTCTTGCTAGGACATAGCACCCCATATCAGTGGAAGCTTGAGATTATAAGACTTTTCTGTTGTCCTAACAGAATATTCCTAAGACTCTTCCCCCCAGATGAAGGAGGAGGAAACATGTTGGGGCACCAATCTGCAAGTCTTGAGAACTTGCCTTACCATGTCTTACCTATACCACATACCTTAGAATGGAGTTCCCAAGTCCTCCCAGAGAAGGGTTGACAATTAACAACTCAGGAAAACTGCATGTTATATTTCTCCTTTTAGAAATTTATGATGTACATTACCATACTAAAGACCCTAAAAAGAGCTGCACTACACAGCTTGTTTCAAACCAAATAGGTTTCGTGTTTCCCATCTGTCTCACCATGGAATCTTGTCATCACCATCATCGTCATTGGGGACACTTGTTTTTATCTTAGGAATCCCATGGGGAAATGCTGAGGACACAGCAAACACACAGTGTTGTTTCTCTCTCCTGGGCTAGAGTGCTTTCTCCTCTCCTTTTCTTCTTTCTCTCTAGTCCTCTCCCAACCTCTCCTAATCTAGGTCCCTTATTTTAAAAATGTTACTGATAAAATTACAAAGTTGCAGGTAGGAGGAATAAGTTTTGAGATCTAATTAAACAGGGTGGCAAGAATCAATAATAATGTATTATATGTTTCAAACTAAGAACCTTCAAGTGTCTCATCAAAAAAGATAAGTGAGGTGATGGATACGTTAATTAGCTTGATTCAATCATCTTACTTTGTATACATATATAAAATCATCACATTGTACCCTATTAATGTGTACAACTGGGATTTGTCAATTAAAAATAACGTTAACAGCCAGGTGTGATGGCGCATGCCTATAATCCTAGCAGCTAGGAAGGTGGAGGCAGGATGATCGCAAGTTCAAAACCAGCCTTAGCAACTTAGTGAGGCCATGAGCAGCTTAGTGAGACCCTGCCTCAAAATAAAGAATAAAAAAGGGTAGGATGGGGCTTAGTGATTAAGCATCCCTGGATTGGATCTCCATTACTCCTCTCGCCCAAAATAGAAAGGGCTGTGGATGTGACTCAGTGTTAAGTGCCCCTGTGCTTAATCCCTGGTATCTGTACCCTCCAAAACAAGTCAATAAAAAAAATATATAAATTTGTGTTTTGTTTTAAAATGTGTGTTGTTCTCCCTGACTGTTCTCCTCTTTTGCTCTCCAACACATTATATAGCTGCACATGCTGTGTGCTGTCATAATGTTCTACATATCTGTTATTTGAACTGCCTATAGATGTGCCTTTTGTTTGTATTTGAGTCTAAATAGCCTCTGCTATACTTTGAGCTCCTTCATCCTTGTCACAAGGCCTAGAGTGGGGTGCTCAATAAATATTTATTGGTTAAATGAATGAATGCATCTTTTTTTAAAAAAAATTTATTCTAATTTGTTATGTATGACAGTAAAATGCATTACATTTCATATTACACATATAAAGCACAATTTTTCATATTTATGGTTGTATACAAAGTATATTCACACCATTCGTGTCTTTATACATGTACTTAGGGTAATGATGTCCATTTCATTCCACCCTAATTTCTACCCCCATGCCCCCTCCCTTCCCCTTTTCCCCTTGACCTATCTAGAGTTTATCTAATCTTATCATGCTTCCCCTCCCAACCCCACTATGAATCAGCCTCCTTATATCACAGAAAACATTTAGCATTTGTTTTTTTGGGATTGGCTAATTTCACTTGGCATTATATTCTCCAACTCCATCCATTTACCTGCAAATGCCATGATTTTATTCTCTTTTTATTGCTGACAAATGCATAAAGATGCATCTTAAGATATTTGAGAATGACTTTGCAGAATTATAGTGAGAAAGGTTTTTGATTCACATAAATGCTTTATAAGGTTAGTCTGTCACTTAATTTTATGATTAACAACAATTTCACATAATTTTTATTTTAAAATAAATTTTATTTACTGGTTTGTGCCACTCATTGTTTCAGGAGGTGAGTCTACAGTGGTGATAACCCTTTATATACTCTTAGTAGATCGCCTGTAGATAAGTTTGAATACCAAGCAAAAGAGAACTCTGTTTTCACAGATAGAAGCCAATGTTCAAGGGTTAAGTGGCATGCCTTATAGCATCTATGAATTATTGAGGATTCTTACTTCAAAATACTTGTGTTAAATTGCTGTTCTATTTTATAAATCTCCAGTGATCAGTATGCAACATTTCTATGAAATCATATTTTACTCTCCCCTTTTCTACTTCACATGATTGCTTATGCTTTGGTAAAAGCATTACTTATTATATCCAAAAACATTGTCATCCTGACTCTCCATAAACAGGCAGGCAAGAAATCACCTTGACTCTATCTTCAAAAGATATTCAGAATATAGCATTTCATCTTTTTCTACCTCAGCCCTGGGCACCTTCATCTTTTGTCTAGATTATTTCACGGTTCTCTACTGTTCTCCCTCTGTCCTTACCTCTTTGTGATCTTTTTTCAACAGTCAGGATGCAGTGACAAGTTAGGGTACCTCACTCTGCTCAAAGCCCTTTGGTAGGGTCCCATCTTTGAATAAAAGCCAAAGGCCTTCAAGGCCACAGTCTTGTCCCTATCATCTTTCTGGCCTTATCTGTATTGGTTGTGTACTTCAGGTTTGTGCAGATGTCACTGTATGGACAGAAGCTTCCCCCACCTCCTTATATTGATTGGTAATCACTCCTCCTTGGAATATCTGCACTTCTATTTTACTCTCCCCTTTTCTACTGTTTCTAGCCCCTATACTGTTGACATGTGGGAAAAGGTTAGAGAAAGATCTTTTTACTTAGCAGATGGTGTTATAGATCTCTCTTGGTGGCTGAGGCCCTAGTACGAGCTCTCTTGTGGGTTCACATGTGAATTCCTTGGGATGCCTCCTTTGACGTCATTTTCTGATGTTGGAGATCTGTTCTAGCTCCTCCTCTTTCAGCTCCCTCCCTTAACTCCTGGGCATAGTACCTTCCATAGCCTCTCACTTCTGGGGTACTGTGGCCATTGTGCCAGACTCTTAGATGAGGTACTGTCAAAACAACTCAGCCCTGCTGTCGTCTATTGTGTCCACTCAGCACCTGGGAAACCAGTGTGTCCTTTGTCTGTCAGTCAGCGAGTTGCCCCACTCTCACCCATTTTCTATGCCATCTCTGCTTCTAGTTCCCATTTCCTGTGTGTGAGCAGATACAGGGCAGAAAAGCTAGTCTCTTTACTGCACTAGCAGGGATGAGAAGCTGGTGTCTCTTTCTTGTAGCTTCTCCTACTTATGTGTGATTTGCCAAGAAATTCTTTGCTTGATTTTGGTGTAGTGGGAGTGGGACTGACAACAGGGTTGGGAGAGCCCTCCTCTTCTGAGAGAAGAGGTAGCATGCTTTTTCCAAGCCAGCAACTTCCAGTGCTAAGGTCACTCAGGTCATAATCTTTCACATGCTAGTGTAGTGGGGTGATGTATGGGGGACACCCTACTGTTTTGCTTTTGGTGAAAGCATTACTTATTATATCCAAAAACATTGTCATCCTGACTGTGTGGATGATCCCATCCACACAGCAAGGGATCATTATACTGCATAGAGGTATGAATCAGCTGAGAAACATTAACCAGAAATTATAGAAATAAAATAAAAATTAATTTATTAATTGAAAGCGGGGCATGGTGAGACCAGCTCTGATTGAGACAGGATTTGACAACAAAATGGAGTCTGAGCAGCTATTTATGTGGGCAGGTGCACTAGAGGGATTCAGTGGGAAGAAATTCTTCAGGAAAACAGGAGGAAGATGGAAAAAACAAGTTATTTGGGGCTTAGCAGCCCCAAATAACTCCTTTATCTCTGGGCAGGCTGGGATTTAGAAATCAAGGCTTTTAGAACTAGTGAGTTCTATGGCAAATACAGAACTTTCCCCCATCAATAGTAATTGCTTTGCAGATGTGCATCCTCCCGGCACCCTTGTATCATGGGGTTCCCCAAAGCAGTGTTTCATTGTCTAGGGTTTCACATAGTCAAAGCAATGATTTATCAACCACCTATGACATAACTGGTTCTACTGCCTTTTAGCAAACTCTCTGTTGTGTCTGGCATTTGTCAGCTCTCTTTAGAATTGAGGGTGGCTGTTAGTTTTCAGCTCTTGGGATTTAGCTATGATTTTGAATACATAAATAAATAATTCTATCCAGAATCTTGGTGTATATATATTATATATACTTTAAGGAAGGTTCATTTTGAAGTATTAAATTCTTAGGGTTATTGTTTGTTGGATGATTTGTCTCATTATTGCTTAATACACCAATTTGTTAGAAACTTAATAATTTTAATATGTGAGATTTGACTATACAATATTAAATCTGAATCACTTTTTACTCTGACTTGACATATATTTGTGTTTTCCAATATTCAGGTGATATATCCTAGAACATCAGAATTATATCTTAAGAGTTCTTGGTCCTTTAAAGAGAATGCAGGCTTAAGTTACCTTTACCTTGGACAAGTTTTTGAGGGAGAAGGAATTCTGGCTGACCTGATTAGTGACTTGCTCAAGAACTAGCATAGTTCCTTAATTTACAATCTGGGAGTATGATAATATGTTTCCTTGATGACAGATTCATGAGACCTAATATATAAAAATTACTTTCACTTTACAGTATGGATTATTCAAGTTCTCTTTCCCTATGCTAAGAGGGTTAATTTCTTTAATGTTTGAACATACTTTTTAGAATCTGGGTTGTTGGACAGCATGAACATTTGCTGGGTCCTTACACATAGAGAGTTCTGAGCTATTGTATTTGTGAAACTAAATGAAGTGTATATTTAATTTCCAGGGTGAAAAGGAACAACCTGTGTTTGCAATGACTGGCCTACGATGGGGATCCTTCAGAGATGCTGGCGTCAAAGTTAGCAAGTAAAGGATTGTTACATTGATAGTTTTTAAAAATTCTTTTTCTGTCCTTGCGTTTGAGGTATTAATATACAGTGGTCTGGGAATAAATCAGGTGGGCCTGGAGGTTGGACTGGGTATGATTAATGAGGTAGGAACACTGAGGCAGAGGTTTGCATCCTGTTTGCTCAACAGTAGCTTGTTGGGAGCTGAAGAGCAGAGTGCTCCATCTCTAATTTTAGTCACAGTATTTGAGTGGACATTTAGGCTCAAGCTAGAAGGAAGGGAAGCTGAATGCCTGCCATACAGCAGCATGTTCAGCTGGGTTCTGAGCTAAAGGCATTGCATGGCCTCAGCTTAATGGAGCTTTTACAGTCCTGGTTGGGGTACCTTTCCTGAGAGGTGTTTTTTGTTTGTTTTTTGAAGGCCTCACAGATTAAGAGACCACTGGCTACCTCTCTTAGAGAAGGGTGAAAGGTGGACACCTGATTGTGATGTGATGTGGGTGAACAGGCTGTAGAGTTGCTGATTAGAGGGCCATTGCTGGCTTTCATTGCAATAGACTTATTTTTGGAGAATCCATTGTATGAAATGAAACTCTTGGCTGGAAAAGAGTGCATGTTGTGTTCCATTTGATGAGGCGAGATTGAGGAGGCTAGGGCTTCCACCGTAGGACTGAGGGAGGTGCCTTGTGAGGTGCACCTCATTCCTGGCAGATGGTGTTTTTGTCTTTCTTTTTCTTAAGGCCCATAACTTCAGATTTCAGTGTAGTTTAGCTGATTGTGGTTGATCTCATACACAGCTCTCACATCAAGAAACCCTTCTTGGGGCTGGGGTCATAGCTCAGTGGTAGAGCACTTGCCTACCATGTGTGAGATGCTAGGTTTGATTCTCAGCACTGCATGTAAAAAAATAAATAAAATAAAGGTCCATTGACAACTAAAAAAAAAAAAGAAACTCTTCCTGTACTTGGCAGGCAAGTCTGCCACACTTTCTTTACAGAAATTTCTCTCACTTGTTTCACTTTATTATTCTTGCTAATGAAATTTCTGACTGTGAAATGTCAAAAGACAGATATTACTATGTTATATTGCACACTGCAGTCTTAAATATTTCACATCTTCTTATTTGCAAATATACCATGATTATGTCGATGCCACAAATTACCTTGTGTTTGATCTGCAGTCTCATATTCCCACAGCTCACCAAGAAGAATTGCTTAGCTCTCCCTAAAACAGGCTGGTGAGAACAAATTGCTTTCCAAAATGTGTTGATCAACAATTAGATACAAGCACAGGTCAGGCCTCTTAGGAATATCTCACATACTTGTCCTATATTTTGACAAGTTTCCAAACAGTGAATTTTAAAATTTGGGGGTGGTTATATTATACCATGGCTAGGACTGGCCACTGAGTTGCTTTTTGTGTGAAAGGAAAAACAGAAGGGATACAAGAAATCACTCCCTAGCTGGCCATAGGAAGACTACAAGCCTGGTATTAAAATTTGCTATTGGTAGAGGTGAGGGAACTGCTGACAATTTAGAAATAAACTGCCTGAGTCAGGATGTTTTCTACTTGGCTAACTGGGAAAAAAATCAAAGTATAAAGTAAGCTAGAAAAAAAAAATCAGATGACCAAGGCCCTTGTTAGTAGCCTCACAGTATTAACCTAAATAATGATTTAGAGTGCTCCACATTGCCTGTTGGAGCCAGTCTGTACACATTCTGCTATTCCAGGCTCTGCTTACTGTGTCATTGGCCTGTAGTTATGTATTTATATATCTTTATTTTTAAGCTTTCCTTCTTTTTCTGTTACTCTCACTATTTTCCATATCTTTGCGCCTCCTCTTGCCTAAAATGACTTCCTTCCCTCTTTTGTGTACCTAAACCCAACTCAGGCCCACCTGCATTCTAAGCTCTGTGCCCTTACTTTATTCTTGTGCCATTCATTTCACAAGTGTGGCTGTTCCAGTGGTTTTAGGCCTTTAATGATGTTTGTCCTTTCTTGACTCCCCTTACCAATGATAAATAGTGAACAGTTTAAACCATGACCTATATTCATGTATTATTTTCTATTATTTTGGGGTTTATTTTCTCCAATTATGAACTCCCAAAGATGGGAATTTTATACTCTATATTTTTTTGCCTCCATATACATGGTGAGAGCTAAATGAGTATCTATGGATCAGAATCAGTAGGGAGCAATGAAGGTAGGATGGTTGATAACACAGATAAATTTCAAGAAAGGAAACTACTTTTTCCCCTCCACATTTTTTATCAGTGCATTATAGTTGTACATAGTGATGGGGTTTGTTGTTACATATTTGTACTTGCACTCAAGATGGCAATATAATTTTGGCCAGTATCACTCCCTAGTATTTCCTCCTTCCTCCCAACTCCTGGTCCCTTTCCTTTATTCTACTGATCTCTCTTTGATTTTCATAAGAGGACCCCCACCACTAACACCACCACCTTTCTGTTCCTTTTTCCTCTCTAGTTTCCACATATGTGAGAAAACATATGACCCTGGACATTCTGAGTTGGGCTTATTTCACTTAACATAATGTCTCAAGTTCTTTCCATTTTCCTGAAAATGCCATAATTTCATTTTCTTTATGGCTGAATAAAACTCTAATGTATATACCATATTTTCTTTGTCCATTCATCAGTTGATGGATACTCAGGCTAGTTTCATAATTGTGAATTGTGCTGCTATAAACATTGGATATGCATCTAACACTATAGCCTGAGGACTTTAATTCTTTAGAATAAATACCAAGAAGTGGTAAGGCTGGATCATATGTGGCTGGATCATATCATGCCTAGTCTTTTGAAGGAACCTCCATACTGATTTCCATACTGGTTATACTAATTTATAATCCCACCAACAGTTTAAGTGTTCCTTTTTCTCTACGTAAGAGGAATCTACTTTCTAATTCCAACTAGGCATCTTCCTTTCTTCAGTAACTTTTATGTGTCTAGCAGTACTCAGTGGGTCCTCTTCACTTTGATTTAACATTTGCCACTAAAACTGCATAACGCAAGTAATGTGAAAGTATGCTGGTTTACAAATTTTAATTGTTGGTGTGTTGGTGTGTGTGAGAGGACATGGGGTACAGGATCCCATTGTGTGTCCTACAACACATAAGGCTGTACAGCATCTGCATCATCTCAGTGTGGCTTCAGCATCCTATCTTTGCGGCTCTTTTGACTGTGTTCTCAACTGCATTCTGTGTTTGAAAATCTGTATTATAATGATACTTTTGAATTTAGGGACTCCAAATTCTGGTTATTTGTCTCTTGTAAAGTGCAAACATCTTTCTACTGTCTAATTACATACAGTTGGCCATGGCATTGAAATACAGATTAAAATGTACTATAGTATGTTTATGTTAAGCCACAAAGCCTCCAGTGCAGCAAATCATAATAGCAGTGTCATTCTAACATATCATTTATCATGAGTGCTACCTATCATATTGTTATATCTTTTAATATTCTAATCACATTTATCTTGGTCTTCCTCAGGTACTGGTATCTTGGGCCTCTAAAAATCAAAGCAGCCCACTTTTTCAGCACTCTTCAGGTAAATGCAATTTTTAATGTAGAACCTGCTCTGTGTTACTTTGTCGTTTTTGTGATGTGTGCATTTGAGGGTTTTTTTTTTTTAATTCCTTGTAACAAATGCATGTGGCATTCTCCAACATTAAAATGGTCCATTTGATTATATACAATTACAGAAAGCATTCTTGTTTTTGTAAAAAACCACTGCTCATCTACAAACTCATTTCTTCCATGACCAAAACCATATTTAATTTCTCTTTGATATTTTATTTCCCTTTGTTATTCACTCACTTTTAACAGACAAACCTTGAACAGAATGACATATATCTCAATTATTTATATGTGTCTCTATTAGTACCTGCCAATGAATTGAAAATTTCTAATGTAATATATCTAACCATACTTATGTATAATGTCAATAGGTTTCAAACTATACTAGCCAAATATGAGTAATGGTTACTGTATTGGACAGTACAGATATAGAACATTTAAAAAAAATTTTATTTTAATATTTCTTTTTTAATTGTCAATAGACCTTTATTTTATTTATTTATATGTGCTGCTGAGAATCCAACTCAGGGCCTCACACATGCTAGGCAATTGCTCTACCAATGAGCCACAACCTCAGCCCTAGAACATTTTCATCATCAGAGAAGGTTCTTTTGGATAGTGCTGCTATATATACTATACATTAAAAACTATTAAGGGCTAGGGGTCTGGCTCACTAGTAGAGTGCTTGCCTAGCATGTGTAAAGCCCTGGTTAGATTTCCAGAAGAGAAAAACAAAAAGAAAAACACAGTAAAAATCTTGGCACCAAGAAAATCTCAGCAATTTATATTACCGAAATGCTAATAGAAAAATCATCCTTATCTGTGGACTAAATACTATGATCAGCTTTTATGCTGATCAAAGTAGTATAATCAGTTTGGCTGGCTAATCTGAAAATTGGTAGTGAGAAAATTGGTTCCAATGTTAATATTCAGATTTATCAAGTTTTTTTTCCTAATTATAAGGGTAATACTTGTCCATTGCAAAACATTTGGAAAACATAAATCCCTTAACCTGAAAAAATTTCCTGTTGGGGGCTGGGGATGTGGCTCAAGCGGTAGTGTGCTCGCCTGGCATGCGTGCGGCCCGGGTTCGATCCTCAGCACCACATACAAACAGAGATGTTGTGTCCGCCAAAAACTAAAAAATAAATATTAAAATTAAAAAAACAATTCCTGTTGGATTTAAAACTTAAATGTTAAAAACTAATATTGCTGAAATACAATAGTGATTTTAAAAATTAACTTGCCTTTCTATACCAGAGGCAGACTGGATTGTGAAGTGCATTATTATCCAAGGGAGTAATCACACTGATGAGCAGTGGGTACATTTAGGAATAAACAGCATGACTGTATGTTGAAAGGGTGGAGTACTGTTTCCGCAGTGTATTCAGTAAGCAATTATTGATATAATCCTAGGATACCAAGCCAAACAAGAGGTTTTCTGACTTCAAGAAGTATTTATATGCTTGAGAGAAGTATTACAAGAAAATTTACATTTTGGCGAGTGCTAGGGGAGAAATAGGAAAGGATGAGATGGAAGCAGAGAGTTTAGCTTCCTAAATCTAAGTAAGGGTCAGAAAGCCTTCTCAGTGAAGGTGACACTTATGCTAAATTTTGAACTGTAAGTAGGACTAAAAAAGAGCATTTTGGTTAGAGAGACGGGCCTCGTGAAGTCCTTGTCACAGAGATGGACCATGGTCATTAATTACAGTTTATGCCGTGGGATGTCAGGAGAGGAAGCCAGAGGACAGGTTGGGGCGGGCTTTGATGTGCCATCTGACCTTTATCCTTAAGGCACTGGGGAGTTTTTGAGTCTTAAGCAGAGGCACATCATGAGCAATCTGCATTTTGGAAAAATTGTTTGGCAGCAGTGCAGGCAAGAGATTAGACATGGGTGGCTAAAGGAAGGACATTGGAGAAAAGAGTCTTACAGTAATTCAGTGATAAGGTATAGACTAAGGCAGTAACAATGAATGTGGACAGTGCAGGTCAGATCAGAGAGCTCTTGAGGTTAATGTTCTCAAAAGTTGGAAGAACATTGGACTGCCAGATTTTTGGTTTAAGGTACTGGAGATTGGTAACTTAGTTTTTCATTAATGTTCATAATACTAGAGTAAGATCAAGTTTGTGAAGAAAGATGAAATTTTTAGTTTTGTTTGTGTGAACTTAACAGAGAAATGGAGATACAGTTGTGAGTTGGGTGGAATTCAGCAGAGTGGTCTGGTCTAAAGAAATCTATTTAGATGTCATATGTGCGTGAGTGGAGTTGAAACTCTGGGTTTGGTGAAGTCACCATTGACAGATGGCCAGGAATAGCCTTGAGGGATTAAACATTTAGAAAGCTGGAAAGGATGACTGGGGAATGCTAAGAAGAAATCTAGGAGAGTTCCAATAGAGAAGCCCACAGGAGAGGAATTTCTAGAATTGTAAGAAGCAACAGCAAAGAGTCTAGATCAAGATGGGAATGCGTCCTCAGGATTTGGCAGCCGTGGTGACCTCTACAGTGGGGGTAGGGTAGTGGTATATTAAGGAAAGCTAAGGAATGAGCGGGAGGTAAGGAAGTGGACACAGTAAGTGTATTCTACCCTTTCAAGAACTTGGCTTGGGGGAAGAAAGAGAAACTTGATTTTGAAGAGGAGTTAAAAAAAAATGCAAAAGCTGGAGAGAAGTAAAAAGTAGATTAGTGGAGTGGTTTTTTTTTTTTTTAATTTTTTCCAATTTTGTTTACTAGTTGTAGATGGACACAATATCTTTATTTATTTATTTATTTTTAAATTTTTATGTGGTGTGAGGATCGAACCCAGGGCCCCACGTGTTTGAGGCAAGCGCTCTATCACTGAGCACAACCCTAGCTCCTGGAGTGAGTCAGTCTTTCTTTCTTTCTCTCTCTCTCTCTCTCTCTCTCTCTCTCTCTCTCTCTCTCTTTCTCTCTTTCTCTCTTTCATCTTAAAGAGAAATATCCATGTTTTTATACCCAGGGGTAAAAGAAAAGAATAGGAAGAGGTGAAGACAAAGGAGACTGAGAAAGCATGACTACATTGACAAAAATCCAGGAGCAGGTAGAAGAGTGTAGGATCCCTAGTTATCCTGGGGCAAGGAAGCAATGCAGTTTTTACTGAGATGGAAGGTCTGGATGAAATCAAGTTTATAGATAGTTAAGGACATTCTCACAAATGTACCTAATGTTCTCATTGAAACGAGTGATCTGCCAAAAATGAGGTGGGTGGTGATGGTGGCATGGAAGATTTTGAAGATGGAAGAGAAGAGATTTAGGGTTATCAAGTGGCATTGAGGACCTGAGCATATTAGTGCCACCACAAAAATTTGTGGTGGCACTAATATGCTCCTTTAGGAGTGTGTTTGTCTATCAGTGCTCAACAGGAGTATGTTTTTTTCTTTTTAATAGTACTGAGCCCTGATGTAGGAATACTGAACGGAGCAGCAAGATCCAGAATTGGGGGCTCTCTAGGGCCCATGTTATCAAAGAATAAAGTCACAAGAGGGCCAAAGAGTAATGGGGAAAAAGGTGATTTAAAATAATAGACTCTTAATTTGACACTGAGAGAACATGTAGAGATCAGGAACAGGAATTAACAATGTGATTGAAAACTTTGTGATTAGGATCTCGGAGACCAAAAAATAAGACCCTTCTTTTCTTCTTCTAAATGTGAACCAAGTTATGAAAATATGCAGAAGCGGGCAGATAGAGATGAAAATATCCGCAGGATATTGGTCACAGTCTGATTTCCTAACACTTCTGATTGTATTTGTCCAGCTGAAACAGCCAGCCCCTCCTGGACAGAGACCACCTGGGTAGGCTTACTGTTTGCATGAAGAGGCGAATGTGTCTCAAGGACAGCCAGTGTCAGGGAGGGAGGAGGCAGGGGTGGTCCCACATGTCAAGAACTGGGGAAGAATAAGCAAGCAGTGGAGTAAAAGGAATCCAAGATTGTTACTGTTTCCTAATTTGCCCTTTTGAAACCAGAGAACAGGGAGGTGATTCCCTCTAACAGACATACTGGGAACAAAAGAATCAACCAGAAGACTCCAGAATGTGTTTATAGAGTGGGCCATCAGGGTTTTAGATGTCCAAGATGGAATAGTTCTGAGTAACTGTCAGAGATAGGATGAGCTATGGAAATGGTGGCAGTGGTGAATCAGAGGGTTGAGAAGCTAAGGTGTGGTTTTAATTATTCCTGTGGGCATCAATGCAGTTCAGGATGATGCTGATGTGGGGTGCCAGGGAGTAGATGAGTGTGCCCTAGGTGAGAACAATGGGCTTTGAAGCAGAAATGAGAGACCTGGGCTGGGTTTAGAGTGTGAGACTGGGATAAACCGTTCTGGCCTCTTTGTGAAGTATGATTCCAGATGTGAAGTAGGTATTTGATGCAGTTGGATTTTTATCAGTCTCATTTTTGTGTCACCAGTTGTAAACCAAAGATAAGTTTATTATGAGATGACTACTCTGTGCTCACTCACACTGATTTTTTGGGGGGTGGGGGTGGGGTGGCGGTTGGGCAATTGTGAACAGTGGCTGGCAGTCCATTTTGGTCTCCTCCCTGCTGTATGTTAAGGAGAGCAATGAAGGCAGCAGTCACTGAGTTCATGGTTCTCAAGAGAGCTTGAAGAGGAAAGGAAAGCTTGAGGATTCCACATACCAAATGAATGAGAACTCCATCTGAGAGAGATCATTACTTTCTACCAGGAATAGCAGAACACTAACCTTACTTCCAGAGTTAGTAACTGTGCATGCATGACCAAAGTTTTTTTCTCTCCACATTAATAGGAATGGCCTCAGACTCATGAAGCCTCCATCTCCTACATGGGACCTACAGAGAGACCTCCCAGTGAACCAGAAGAGATCCCTCCCCGGCCTTCTCTGTACAGGAGAATATTACGCAGACTTGCCTCATACTGGGCACAACCGCAGGATGGTGAGCAACATGGAACTGCACAGGAAAGCCCTGCTCACTTGGGAGTGTCCTTAAGCAGTCCCCCCACAACCAGTTTCAGAGACATAACTAGGACAAGAGCAGTCTCTCTAGGATCATTGAACTCACCAGTCAGGGTGCCACCAGAGAAGAGCCCAAACAATGCCCTGTGAATGGGCATAGTAGTCTCTACCCTCTTTCTGTCATTAGCATTTATGGTATTAGTATCACGTAGGGGTGCTGTCTCTGTTTAGTAAAGAATTGAAGAACAGGACACAGAGATTACAAGCAAGCAGGTTTACTGCAAAACAACAGAAACAGATTTCTCTGAAGAGAAGGGGCCGCAAAGCTGAGAATCCAGTAGGGGAGTTTTGGCTTCTTCTTTTTATGGTCTCTGGAATTTCCTCCTTTCCTTTTTTCCTCCCCTGTCCACACTCTCCTTCTGTTATTTATTTATGCGCCCTCTGCCCACGCATCTGTTTTAGTTTTTCTATTGGATTCCCTGCTTAGTAGCATGAGTACAGAAGTGTCTGTCTGCCTGGGTCCCTCACTGGTGTCCACAAGTGCCTTCATCATCCAGGAAGTTGACCTCATCAGAATGCCCTCTCCATGCTCCTTTGTTTAGCCCTGCCCCTGACTTCCTCCTGCCTGGCCGTCTTGCCCTGGCTGCCTAGGTCCTACATCTCCGTCAGTATTGTGGCTGCTTTCAGTATGGGTGTTTCAGGCATTTTTCCTGTCTGTGTAAGAAGAGTGAAGTAAATAAGGCTAAAGTGGATGTGCTGGCAGAAGGTCTTGGGAAGCTGAGTTGAGCCACTGGTAGCTAGTCAGTGGTGGGGACTGAAATTTCAGTGGAAGAAGCTAACCTGTGTTGGATTCCCACAGCCCTCTCACAAGAGGTGAGCCCAGAGATCTGGAAAGACTTACAGCTGTCCACCATTGAGCTGTCCATCACAACCCGGAATGGCCAGCTTGACCTGACAGTAAGTGTGTTTGTTTATTAGAAAAGCATTTGGTATCTAGGAAGAGTACATGCTTTTCTTGCATTAATCCAGTCTTTTTGTTTTTACCCTGTGGGTGTAGAGAGGAAAGGATCAGGAAAAAGATGATGTGGTGTGCTTTTAAGGAAGAATAGCAATGAGAAGCAGCAGCTGAGCACATTTGTGGCATAGACGCTTAAGGGCCTCTGAGCAGGTGTTCTGGTCATTCTTAGTCAGCCTTCAGAGGGCTTAGGACAAATGGCCTTTACAAATAAAATGCTAAAAAGATAGCTATTTTCATTTGCCACTGGAATAAAAAATTGTGGAACTTTTACTTGGGTAAATATCCATTATTTTTGTAACTATATTAAATATGTGGATTCAGATACCCAGGAGAAACACTCTCACTCTCTCTCTCTCTCTCTCTCTCACACACACACACACACACACACACACTTATATCTCCATCTATGATTATTTGGGTCCAATCTATAACATATACTATCCAATGTAATAGCCATTAGACTCATGCGACTATTTAAATTAATTAGAATTAAATTTAAAAACTCAGTTCTCAGTCACACTAGGTATACATTTCAAGTGCTCAAAAGCCATATGTGGCTAGTAGCTACTATATTAGAAAGAACAGATATAAAACATTTCCATCAGTGCAGAAAATTTGATGGATAGTAGTGCTATAGACAATGCACTAAAAAGAAATATATTAAAATAAAGCTTGGTTTGGCAAACTGGTCTTCTAACTGTTAACAAATAGCCCATAAGTGAAGAATTGATTACCTAGCTTATGTGGTGGCAAGAAAGTGGGGGGGGGGCGGAAAAAAGTATTTTGTGGCACATGAAAAGTGTATAAAATTCATATTTCAGTGTCCATACATAAAGTCTGATTGGAACACAGCCATGTTCATTCATATACATATTGTCTATGGTTACCCTCCTGCTGTAGTGGCAAGAATGACAGAGACTATGGTCCCAAAGCCTAAACCATTTACCATCTAGGCATTTTTAGAAAAAGTTCATTGGCTGTGGTATGGAGAAACTATAGTAATTTATATTAGTGAGAATGACAATAGAAAAGTCATTCCAAACTGTGGACATTCAGCTTTTATGCAAATTGAAGGAGTCTATTCATTTTTGTCCTGATCAGTCAGAAAATGGTGCATAGAATTGGAATGCAGTGAGAAATTTGATTCCAATGTTAATATTCAGATTACTGAGTTATTTTCTAATCATAAAAGTGATGCGTATTCATTGCAAAATGTTGGGCAAACAGGTCCCTTCATCTAAAATCATTCCAGTTGAATTAAAGAATTAAATTTAAAATAAAATTACTGAAGTACTAGAGTAGAATCTTAAGTGATTATAGTATAAATTTGGGGATAACAAGGTCTTTCTAAGACCACACTCAGGGCAAAAATTCATATTCACACATTTGTCTGCTTATCTAAAAAAGAAACTATAAACAAATTTTTAGTCACAAATTGGGGAAAATATTAGGATGTGATAGACCAGGAGTTAATATCTTCCTTTATCAAAGATTCCTAGAATATATAAATAAGAAATGGACAAAGGACTAATATTAAAAAATGGACAGTTAAAGATAGAAAATTCACAAAAGATACATATGAAAAAATAGCATCTATTTGCTGAGCATTTACTACATGCTTTGTACACTCCTAAGAATTTTACATTTATTATCTTATATAATCCTCTTAACTTTATTATCAAAATTTTTCATCTACTTTTTAAAGATAAAGGAACAAAAGTGCTAATGTCAATAATGCAAATTAAAATAGTAACTATTGAATTACCATAGATTACAAAGCTCAGTGTCAGTATGGGTTGGGAAATGAGTGGTCTCATATATTCTTCGTGGGGCTATAAATTGTGACGCCCTGTCTCAAGTAGTATGTATACGAAGTGTTTAAAACATATGCATACCCTTGCCTTTTAAGTGTAGAAATTTATCTTACAGAAACGATCAGATAAATACATAATGTAGTCAGTCCTTGCTTTTTTACATAATGGAATTCTAGACACATTGGTGGAAGTGAATAAATGAAGGTTAAAAAAGTCTGTTCCAGAGGAATTTTACAAAGAAATATAAAATTTCTGCTACGCATTTCCTTTATAATCAGGGTATGGCAATATGTATTTTCAGTACTTTGTTCGAGTTCTTTTACCATTGTTCTTTTCTCTGATGATGGAATACCAATGAATGGATTCAGTGAGCGTGTGATTGCAATGCAAGATTAGCCACATTCAGAATGCTGAGTGCTGTTCATCTGTGTGCCAATTATAAAAGTATATGATACTGTGCTTCTTATCACTAGTAGCAGCACATTCACTTTTTTCTTCTTTCTACCCCTCTTTGTAAAAAATAAAAGCAAATGCAATAAAATATTCAAAGACAATGTAGCTACCATGTAATGGCTCAAAATGTTTACTTATTAAAAAGAGTATATTCAGAATATGAAAGAAGCTTTAGTAGTATGGAACATGTGAAAGTCAGCTTTTTGTATAATGTCTATTTATAATAGCAAAATATATGAAACAAACTAATGGACTAATTAATTTTATATTTACTCAAAATTATATATATACATTTATATGTAATCTTCTATATTTATCGACATGGCAAGGTGCTCATCATCGATTTTTAAAAGAAAAATAGGTTAAAAAGATTTGCATCAAATGGTTCCATTTTTGTTGAAAAAGGAAATACTTTAACCCGTAATTGTTTTGTGAATGATGAAGGTAAGGTTCCAATTTTGTTCTTCCAAATAGCCAATTGTCCCAGCATCATTTGCTGAAACATTCACTTTCCCTCCATTGATCTTCACTAATCTACTGCTGTACATTATGGATCTATGTACGTGTAAATATTTCTAGTTCCCCAGCCTGTTCCTCTAATTTTCTATATTTGTACTCTGCTTCTCTTATTATAGTTTTATAATGAGTTCCTCTGTTTTTCTTCCTTTTAAAAAAGAGTCTCTTGACTATTCTTGGTTCTTTTGACATTTATAAATATTTTAGAATGGTTATTTTATTAAATTCTACATTGAATCTTTATAATATTGGTCCAAGTTACATTGTACCCATAGATCAACTTGAGAAATGACATTTCTATAGTATTGATTGGTCCACCATCTGAATGTGGTACATATCTTCATTTATTTAAATCTTCAATATCTCTCAATGACATTTTATAGTTTTCTCAATAGCACTGTCTTTTGCTACATCTATTTCTAGTTGTCTTCATTTTTGATGCTGTTATAAATAATATTTTAAAATTTCATTTTCTGAATATCTGACTTAATAGATGAACAAAATTGAATTTGTGTTGATGTTGAATCAGTAAGCTAATAAATTCTTAGTAATTATTTGCCTATGGATACCTTCAGATATCCTTTAGATTCTGTATAACTGCAAATAATTCAAGTTTTCAAACACTTATCCTTACAGTCTTATCTTACCTTACCATACAGGCTATGACTTCAATAGTGTTGAACAGAAGTAGTGATACAGGAGTTGTTGTCCTTTTCTTGATTTCCAGAAAGACTTCATTGCTTTTTTTTTTCTTCTTCTTTTTAAGAGACCTTTTTATCAGATGTAAGAATTTTTTCTTCTAATACCAGTTTTCTAAGAGTTTTTTTTTTAAATATCTCACTCAATTTTACCAAGTACCTTTCCAGCATCTATTGAGTTGATAAACTTTTCTAATTTACTCTGCCAATATAATAGATTGATTTCTCAATGTCACTGCGACTTTTGATCAAGACAGAACAATAAACAACTGCTGTACCTCTGCACTTTAAACATGAGGCAAGAACTGTGAAACAGCTGTTGACAAACACTGGTGTGAAATCGGCAGTCTGGGACAGTGATCCCAGAGAGAAGGAAATCAAACAAGGAGAGCCCTGTGCTTGCCCAGCTCACTGCTGGAGAGAGGCCACAGGGAGGGGACAGGGGACCCAAGCAGAGCCCAGTCCTGTGGTTTCCTCAATGAGGGATTGTTGAGAATTTAGAGAGATTAGGGCAACTAGAATTGCAGGCCAGAGTACATGAATGCTGCGCCGGAAGTGAGCACAGGTCTGTTTCCTGTGGAGTCTTCAGCTGAGCTTATAGCTGTGTGCATGTGAGAAGCCACCTGGAAGCAGTAAGAGCTACCACCAAGGAACAGGCTCCATCTCAGGAGACTCAGTCAAATCCCAGGGCCAGGAATAGTTTGTGTTCCCACCAGCAGGGTGAAAGTCCTTTTCAAACCTTGGGTATTGAGTACCATCCTCAGAAGGTATTGCCTCCACAGTGGCACAAAATTAGGTGCCCCTGCTCCCTCCTAAAAAAGCTTAAGGGCTGGCCTCCAGGAAGTCACAATTTCCAAGTAGTGTAACAGTGCCTCCAGAAAAAGTTTGAGAAGTTGGCAAAGGACTGTCCTCAGGCTCAACTGACTTTAAATAGTCTTTATTTAGTTGTCTTTAAATAGTTGGAAAAAACCAATAGTATTTTGTTACATGTGAAAATTACATGAAATTCAAATTTAAGTGTCTTTAAGTAAAATCACATTGGAACCCAGGCACACTAATGATTAAGTGCTGTCTGGCTGCTTGCATGCCACCATGGCAGAGTTGGGTAGCCAGCATAAAGATCTCATGTCTGCAAGCCTGAAACGATTATTCTGTGGCCCTTAACAGAAATCATTTGCTGGCCTCTGTTCTAACTGGAACATGACTCTGCTTTCCCCAGAGCACTTTTAAGTAGTGGCTGTTTTCCTTCCCCTTGCCCCGTACATCAGGCCTGGTGACAAACTACTTGTCCTCCTTTCTACTCCTCATTGCTTCAGACCAGTCTTGCTCCTTCCCTCTGACAACCTCCCCAACGCAATGTCCTATCAGACAATATGGTTTTTCCCAGCATCTACTGAACCCTAGCCATTCCTACTCATTTCCCTCTGATGTTATTTCCTGGCTCACTGTCTGCCTCTGCCAAAATGATCCCAGTCTTAATTCTCAACACAGCAGGCAGAGTAACCCTATTAAAACAAAGCCAGAGCATTTCCCGCCTGAGAACCCTCCAGTGGCTCTTCATTTCACTCAGCATAAAAGCCACATTCCTATGGTAGTCTGCAAGGCCCTACTGATCAAGTCCCCCCTTCCCTTTCCATCTCCTTCTGTTGTCCTTGCCCCTCTGCTCCAGTGACACTGGCTTGCTTGCTCTTCTTTGCACAGGTCAGGCATGCTCCCACCTCAAGGCCTCAACCTGGGCAGTTTCCTTAGGGTGATGGCTCATCCACTGGGACCAGTGGTTCTCCAAGCATGGTCCTCAGATCAGCAACTTGTTAGATATGTAAATTCTTGTGCTTCACTCCATTTTTACTGAACTAGATAGAAACTCTTAAGATGGGGCCAAGAGTCTTCATAAAAATTAACCGTAATTGACAAAAACTATAATATGCGTCAGTGAGAACTGCTGTCCTGGATATTGCTACTTCCATCACCTCCTGTGGGTTCTGTTTAGAGATTACCTTCTCACCTGGACTCCTCTTTGAAACATAGTCACTGCCATTAATGCCAACTCATGGTCCTTGCTGTTTCTTTAACCTTATTTTAAAATATTCTGATACGCTTCTTAGATGCACTTATACTCAGTAATTTACTATTTGATGAATTTTCTGTCCCCTCTACCCCAACAATCAAATATAAATTCTTTGTAGGCAGAAATGCATGTTTGTTTTGTTCATCAATGTAACCCAGACACTGAAGTTTATGGTACATGGTGGCACTCAGCAATATGATGACAGGGGAACTCCAAGCAAGGTATCACACTTATGTCAACATACTCTGTTCTGTCATTCCTAGTTGAGATCTAGGTGTGCTTTGGTGGTACTCTTGAACCTTAGGCAAAGGCTCAGGCCCTCCAAGCCCCGAGTTATCCTGGTCCTGCACATTCTGAACCTATCCAAACAGAAGCCAACACAGAGGTGTTGGGATTATTGAAGGAGGGATAGTTTGTGTTGCTGACTTTTGAATGGGAGCAAATTGTAGGCAGCAGTACAGGAACCAAATACAGTGAATTATTACTAGTGCTGCAATAATAATTTGTAGCTCAAATCTTCCAGAGCTTTCTGTGGTTGGAAATGGAAGGTTTTTAGAACATTATCAGGGAACAAATAGATTGCTGTTTTCCAACTCTAGTTACATACCAGATTTGCATGTACAGCTTTTTAAAGAACACAGGCACCTAGGCCCTCCACGCCAAGCAGTTATATTGTGGTATGGTAGAATGCTGATGTACAGTGAGGGCTGAGAATCGCTGGGATGGATGGCAGAAAGGTTGGCTTGTAGGGGAAGGAAGGACTCCTAGAGATTTTAATGCCTTTGACTATTAGTGAGTAACACAGCTTCAAAAACCTCCCATCTTAAATTTTTATTTTGCTAATTTAGTAAAAAAAAAAAATACAAGCAAACAAAAAGCCAATGGAGATGACTTTTATATTAATTTGCAACAAAGCTCTTAATCAAAAGAGGGATAGAAAATATACTTAGAATTAAATCATTAGAAGTAAAATCCCCTATATGTTGCACAGCTTCAAAATATGAACCTCCAAGGCTAAGAATGATAACAGGCTGCATTAGCCAGAAATTTAGGAGTACTGACATTAGTATTCTTAATCTTTTTAGAGCAAAGAAGATTTTATGAACATCTGCATTGAACCTGACACTGTCAGCAAAGGAGACTTCATAAGTATAGGGTAAGTGGACTGGGGTTTGCAGGACGTGGGGCTTCTTTAAGTAGTTTGAATCTACTTCACTGAGTAGTAGATCCAATAAAGGCCTGTCTTGCTTGGTAACTTGGTCATTCTTCCTTCTCTGTGGGGTTGATAATATATACAGTGTCTCTGCTTCAGTCCTGTGCCTTTTGGAAAGATCAAACTGTAAGAATAGTCTTTTGCTTTAAAGAATTCGGTGTAGCACACATATTGTCAAGAACTCTAGTTTTAGTGTCAAAGAACTGAATATAAATCTTGATTCTGCTACTCACTGCTCTTGTGATTAATGTCATTTAACTTTTCTGAATCCCTTTCCTCAACTAGAAAATGGAACAACATAACCATCTCTACTGATCTTGGGACATTTTTTAGTATCAAATGAGAAAGTTTATGAATTGTTCAGCACTTCACTTTAGCCCTTACTATTCATGTCCGTTCACCTTGTCTTCCTATTCCCAGGGCATTAATGAAAAACTTGAAAAGGTATTGAGTACCTTGGACACTTCCCAGGCCTTTTTCTCTTTCCCAATACAACATACTCTTCCAACTCCTGCTTGATTTGTTAAGTCCTACCTCTGCCAGAATTTTATTGGCTAAGAATACTATAAACCCTCCAACAGTCAAAGCATCTGAGGAGCTGGCTTGTTCCCATGCCAACTGGTAATCTGCTGGCTCCATCCTTCTGAGCTTTGTCTCAGCGCTCCCTCTCGTGCCCATTTAGGGATTGAACATTTCTGCTGCAGCGGCCAGGTCTCCATGGCTGCCTCATTATCTACACCAGCACTGATAGCAGAATGGTTTTCATTAGTTTGTAGTGTTCTTGCCTTTGGTACAAATTCTTCACATACTGAATAGCTCCTTCTGCAGCCTTTGATTCATTTGCTGTATCTGGAGTTAAGGGATTGTGGAAAAGCCTGTCCCTCCTCCTCCCAGTGTCTGGAAACCACACACCATCTTAACTGAGAGTCTGGCCAGTGTGACCAGCCATATTCACATCTCCTTAAGAACGCTGACATCCAAAAACAGGAGAACCTCATTATGTTGATTGAGCTAAGTGAAGTCATGTTCAGCAGCAGCTCAAGTTTCCCTTTGGTCCTTATAGGAAGTGAACTCATAATGTATGTGTCCTTTGGATATCTAAATAGAATGTGATGAAGTTGCTTTCAGAACTCTGAGTTCCTTTTACTAAAAAGTACTATCTCCAAGTAATGCAAGAAATGATTAAATCGTGGACAACTGTGCTCAGGTTAGCTTTTCCTCTTTTTCTTCTTAACCATGATTAGCCATAAAGGGTATTTGTGCCTGAGGTTGAGTATGTGTGTATTGGGTACTTTTACTCCAAGTCCATTTAGTAAAGATATAACATGCTAGGTAGATTGTCAATGAGTGTAGAGAATCATTAGATAATGTCTAAGACTAGTTTTTAAACATGAATATCTAACTTAAAGGAGAAAATATTTTTATTCTTAAGTAATAATCACAGAAACCAAATAGAAGTTTAGTATGTTTCCCAAATAATTTAATTAATTTTAATTTTTAAATTTGATAACTATCAAAGAATTAGGTAACATATGGAACAATTTAAATAAAGAATAATCAGGGAAAGACAGGGTTAACTTCATGCACAGCTCTGAATAGCAAATAAGCTTCTTAAGCTGAAGACATCTCGGTGCTGGGCAAGAAATCACTGGGAGAAAAATTTATTCACAGAAACCACCACTTCATAGACCCTCTGACTACTTTTACCATCTAAAACAGAAAGAACTTGCTGTATTCTTGCAGTCTAATGCAGTTGCCATCACGGGTTTCTAAGTTTGCTTTTTCTGTCTCAACAGAAGTAAAAAGGTAAGAGACCCCAAACTGCGTGCTGATGGCACCGAGTGTCTCCAAGCCAGCAGGTGCACCCTGCTTCTTCCTGAGGTGAGGAGGGCAGGGGCATGGGATCTGGGGTCCTATAGGATCTTTTTGGTCTGTCTTCCTTTCTTTTCCCCTTCTTCTTCCCTATGAATTGTCCAACCTTTAGTGTCTAATGTGCTGAGCATTTTGCCAGGGTCAGGTCATAACAAGGGAAACCTGAAAAGGAGGCAAAATTCCCTTCTGAGTTACAGATTGGAATTGGTCTCCTTCTGAAGATTCAGTTTTCAAGTCAAGGTTCTTCTATAAATTGATCTTTAGTTCTCTTGAGTATTTATTTTTTCATGTGTCAATAATGATGTAATACAAAGAATTCTCTAGCTGGTAAATAATGGTTTCATTTTAACATGTTTTTATAAAGGATCTGGAAGCAGTTTTCAGTTCACGGAATTTTTCTGTATTGAAATTCCATGCTTAGAAGAATAACCTATATAATATAAGTGCAAGTGGAGGTATCTGAATTGTAAGGCTAGTTATTTAACTGGGGCACTCCAGGAAAAAAAGACACTATAGGCTGCCTCTGAAGACTGTCTGCAATGCTACTACATTTAAACAGGAATGTAGGTAAACAGGAATGTCACCATGTGACAGGCACCACAGCTTCAACATAGCAGATGTTAAATGCATGAATCATGGAAGAGCCTCATAGACTCAAATATTGATAAAGCTTAGCAAGTCTTAGAGAAAACTAATGAAAATGATCATCAGTTGACATAATGGTTTGTCTTTCTCCATTTCCATTTGAGAAAGATTATGTTGTTATTTGTGAATTCTTTAAAGATGTGGCATATTTATTTTAATAAATATTTGAAAATTTAACCTTGTTGTTCTAGTTCCAAAATACTGAGGAAGGGAAGAGATTGAAGTTAAAAAAATTCCTTTTTCATGAATAGTAGAATTGGGATGTGTTCAGGAATATTACTGTATGTCTTAGTGGGCACCGAAATATTGAAAGAACAATAGCATAATCCCACAGAGAAGACCATGTTTTCTGTGGTGAGCTGCTGTAGGGCACTGATGTGCAAGAGAGCCACCCTGAACATTCTCGTCCCCACAGGGAACAGAGGGCTCTTTCAGCATTGACAGTGAAGAGTACGAAGCGATGCCTGTGGAGGTGAAACTGCTCCCCAGGAAACTGCAGTTCTTCTGTGATCCCAAGAAGAAAGAACAAATGCTGCAGAGCACAGCCCAGTGAGTGGACAGTGACGAGGCCTCTCCGAGACCACACTTTGGGCCACCGGTGGGACCAAAAGGGAACAGATGCCTCAGCTGTCCCCATAGTGTTGTCAGAGAATCCCAAGGGCATTTTCACAGCAAATACCCCGTCCTCTCCAGCAGTGCTTCCCATAGTGCACCCTGCCACCTGATCTGCAATTGGTATTCCATTAGCGCATGCTCTCATTTTGGTGTGATAGTCAGTCCCTCCTAGATAGTGATTTCCCTCAAGCTTGTCAAGGACATTCTCACTCTCAGTGGTTGGAAAGGGCTAGAGCTTTGTTATCTCCTTGAAGTGCACCCATGTATGGAGAACAGGATCTAATTTTTTTTTTTTCTTTTGGTACCAGGGATTGAACCAAGGAGTGCTTAAAAGTAGTCAAATCCCCAGCATGTTTTATTTTTCAAGACAGGGTGTCTCACTAAATGAGACTGGCTTTGAATTTGTGGTCCTCATGCCTCAGCCTCTGGAGCTGCTGAGATTATAGGTGTGCACCACTGCAACCAGCAGGAGAGCAGGATTCTTAAGATTGTCTAAGATCCTCCATCCCTGTTCTTTGATTGTCCGGGGGAAGCAGTGCCTTCCCCAGGTGTCCTTTTCTATGTCTGGCTCCTCCATGGGTGATGCTACTTTGTGAGCTCTGGTTCTTATTTAGCTAGTTTCAATTCTATCCTCAATTCAAAAGCAAATGTGAGGTAGTTTCCTTCTTCAACCATGGCTAAACTATTGTAAAATGCATTTTTTTTTCTTTTTTTAAAGAAGTGCTTCTTCAATGTTGGTTGGTTTGCATGAGAACCACTTGGGGTGCATGCTGAAAACTGACTTGGAGCCCACCCCAAACTTAACAACTCAGCCAGGGATGGGCCAGGAGTCTGCATTAGGAAAGCTTACTTCAGCTAAATCTGTAAGTTGATCCTTTAACCTTACTTGGAGAAAGTGTTTTAAAGTAGTGTTCCACCAACTATTCTGCTCATGTTTTCCCCAAAAGTATTTGAAAAATCATGTATCCCATCATACATCTATGTGACATCTAAAATTTTTGTGGGAAGTTAAATAGTTGCCAAAGTATATGTACTTTCTAATGTCATGTAAATATTGATGTTTTAAAATAACTGTTACATCACTCTTTTAAACATATCCAGTGCAATTTGACACCTCTCATTCATTTGTAAAAATAAATGAACTAGTTCTTTAGTAGTTTAAATTTTTAAATTATTTTTTCTCCCTGTGGGTGTATTTCCATACCACTGTCAGTAAAAAGAATCTTATCATAATGTAATCTATTTTTATGCTTGACATTTTTTATCAAATGCTTCTCATCAACAAAAAATTTAAATGGAAATAAGTTTTTTTAGTTTTTACGTGTTTACAGAATAAATGTTACCATAATTATTGGTATAACTGATTAAAACTAATAATTAAAAATATTAGAATGTTCTTTATCCTAATTAGTTCATTTACCTAATACGTAAGTGGTATTTTTAGCTAAGATGGGGGCATTTCAACATCAGTTATATTCCTTGTTTCATTGTTTTACACTTATGAACGCTTAAATAAATAGATGGAAATAGAAAGAATCATAGTTCTTTGAATTTCTTTGGAGATACATGGCAAAAAACAGTGCTCTCAGCTAACAACTTGATTAGATCTTCTTTTAGTGTGTTTCAAGCAGAGACTGAAAACCACCCGATTAGCATCTTTTCTTTTGTTCTGTGCCTCTAGAGGGAATTGCACCATGGTAAGAGTGGGGAGATGCATGCCTTTCTCATTGTAAGAAGAGGGGTAAGTGAGGAAAAAGAGCTAGGGACCTTACTACAGGCTGCTCCTCAGGAAGTTCAAGTGTAAGGACAGCACGCATTCTGCGTGCCATGCAGAGTGAAGGCCTGTGCTCTACTGGGCTACACAGCAGTGATAAAAAGCACAGGGCTGCAGACACAGAAAATGGGGCTTACCTGTTCAGCACTATGTGCTTCAAGGTAATGTTAAAAGCTGTTCTTTAGCAAAAAAATAACAGATGGGTCCAAACATCAGCATAAGGCCACCGGAGAAGGGGAAGGGGGATACAAGGTATAAGAAAATAAAATTAGCATATTGTGTGATTCTCTAACATCATGCAGGACCAGGACAGAAGCTGGCTTTCTTTTCTCTTGGAGCCCCGACCTGTGAGTGTGTATCACAGTTGGGGAAGGATATTTAACCACATTAAGAATTTTACTGACTTATAAATATGCCTCGTTTCAAATTTTATTTTTTTTTTAAATTTTTGTTAATTATCAATGGACATTTATTTATTTATATGTGGTATTGAGAATCAAACCCAGTGCCTCATACATGCAAGTGCTCTACCACTGAGCCACAACCCCAGCCCAAATTTTGTTTTCTTCACACTACTTCCCATGAGGCCTTGGTTTCCTTATTATCTCTTCTCTGAGCTGTCCTTCTCTAGAGTGCCCATGTAAAAAGACATTTCACCATGTAGCTATTCTGCAGCCATGCTTGTCAGCCAAAGTTGGAATGCTCAGCTGTGCAAACAAAGGAGAACCTGGGTCCCTTTCTGTTTAGTGCAAACAGATTAATTTTGCTCAGAAGCTAAGATTATTCCTATTAAAAATATAGTAGATGCTTTCTACAAAATATAACCAAGAGTTTTCCTTTGCATGGGCTTCTCTTTCCCTGTTAGGTTCCAGGCTAGTAAGCTTGGAACCTGAGAGATACCTACCACCACCCCCCACCCCGCCATAACTTGCAGCTGTGTCTGTGGTGAACATACTACAGACCTGCAAGCCTACCTTGGCAGGGCAGGCTCTGCCTTTGACTCTGGAACCACCACTGTCAGCAGTTCACTCTATACTGGTTTAAAATATCTCCCCCAAAAAGTTAAAAATGGAATAAAAGTTTAATATACATACACACCTGTACATGTTGTTTCAAACTAAACTCTGATAAGAGATTTCATGAAACTAAAGGGCTTCTTCTAGAAGTTTCCTGTGATTGAGGGTGCACAGCCCTGGCTCTTCCGGATGGCATTTTAGTCTCACCTGTGGTTTCGGCTACTGGGATGGAGGGCAGGCAGCAGCTCTTAGTTGCCTTTGTCTTCACTGTAAGCAAGTCAGCAACCAGCCCCATAGGCTCCACTCCCAGACTGGGCCATCATTCCTTCCTACCACAGACTACATCTCAGAGTAGGTGAAGGACGGAAGCACACATGTTCATGTTAAAATGTGAACTTTAATTGTAAAAATCATTTTCTGTAAATATAGTTGTAACAACCTCTCTGCACACAATTTAGTTCAGATATATACAGATATGATATACATAGATGTTATTTGTACCACAGAACAAAATCAAGAAACATTTACCCTTAGCCTTGGGACTAATCAGCTTTCTTTAGGCCTTTAAATTACTACCATTGAAAACAGAGAGAGGAGGGCAATACCTGGGAACTATCTGATTTCATCACAGGGTGAAGACTTAAACACAGATTCCATTTCTCTTATTGCTATAACTCAGGCTGGGGTGTTGCTCACAATAGGGAAAGGGAGGTAAGCTGATCCTAACTCAGAAAAAACAGGTTTTCCAGGGCTATGACTGTTTCTTTTCCAGGAAAGGTTATATAGAAATTTAGCCAACAAACGTTGGGTAAATATAGGAAGTTCATTTTGTTTGCCTCTCCCCGCCCACCCCACACCGGTCACCCATCCAGACTCATCAGAAGCAGAGTCCTCACCATTCCCCACTGATGGCAGTTGTGCATATGCTAGGCCCAAACTTTTCCTAATTCCGTCTTCAGATCTTTTATATACTTCAGCTTTGCTTTATTTACCCAAAGGAGTTTCACTCTAATGTCAGTCAAATATACTTGTAACCAGCTGTTACCTCTGTGTGAATTTTTCATTTTGTGGATCATCTCTGACGAATTTATAATATTCCACCTTACCCACATCCTTCAACCGTTCTTAGAAAGCAAAGTATATATTCATCATTAGTCTAAAAGGCATTCTATAACAAACATAATTAACACCTTCCTACTATGGTACTAAATAAACTCTCTGAACTTAGGGTACAGTATCTCTAAAAGCCCATGCTGTACTGAAGTTCTACAATAAATTCTAAAAAGATGAAAGCAGGGCTTCACTTCACCATCATTGGATGTCTATACAGCACTAGAAAATTCCCAATCCGTTTCTAAATTTGCAATTTTACCTCATCTACCCCTAAATTCCAGCCCTCCAAATAAAGTAAAGTGCTAGTTTTAAAACCACCTCCCGTTCCCACCTCTCTCCAGGTGACTGAGAGCCTAATCAGAAGGATCACATTTACCCTCTTCTGTCCTAGAGTCCTGCTGAAGCTTGGTGTGTGTCATCCTTCCTGGGACTGTCAAGTTTATCTCCTGGAGTGCTGTTCAGATCACACAGCACAATGTCCTTTTCATTCTCCCAAACAACGTTTCTAAGGGTCTCACCACTACAGAATTAGAAAGCTGCCCATTTCTAGGATTATAATTTTGAAATCTCCATTTCAACATCTTCATACTCAGTTTATCACATAGTAACATCAATATAAAAATAAACTTCCATTTCTTATAAGAAAAACATAAACTTAATTCACAGTTAGCCTTTTCCCACAACATTTAGTGCTCCAATAGCTCCTGGGAACAGAGGTATATTAGTAATAAAAAATGGAATAGTAAAAACTAATAATTTGGGAGTAAAAGGAGCCCTTAACTCCTCCCCTCCCCCACCTGAATCAGAGAAGGATTTTCCTGAAATGAGAAGGGTGGGGCCTGCCCTGCCAAGGTAGGCTTGCAGGTCTGTAGTATGTTCACCACAGACACAGCTGCAAGTTATGGCGGGGTGGGGGGTGGTGGTAGGTATCTCTCAGGTTCCAAGCTTACTAGCCTGGAACCTAACTGGGAAAGAGAAGCCCATGCAGGCATGCTGGTCTGCATATTTTCTTGCATGTTCGCTGTCAGCTGAGCATTGTCTTACACACTGTCCACTCATTAGTCTGCCTCTCCAGGAATGGTCTACACTAGACTTGGAGTGTAATCAGTTCCCTGGGCAATGTATTTTCAAAGGAGAAAAACAGTCCCTGAGGTCCCTGCCTTTTCTCCAAGTTTGATGTTCTGCCAATGAAGGTTAATTCTTTATGAAATGTTCCCTGAAGGCCTCAATGGAAAGGTGAATAATTTCACATTTTTATTGTACTTGAAGGGCTTTCAGTGTATCAAGACATGAAGTTCATTCTCTAGCCACCAGAATGAAAACAATGACTTAGCTATGATTTATCTTTATCTTCTAGCTAAAATATCACAGGTAGTTACAGAATACATGGATCTTCACATGTGGCATCAGGCAACATCTGCATCTGTGTGCTACTTTTATCTTTCCCATCATGATCTTCACATGGTTTATAAAAAGGTAAGTTAAAGATGTAAGTTCTTATGTAAATTACTTCTATCAATATGCTAATGAGTTTGGCCTCTCTCCCTTAGCTAGATAGGAGAAGAGATACCAGAATGGATGGAGAGTGTGGGAGGCAGATGCCTTCTAGTTCACTGTACTCAGAACTGTACTGGTCCCAGGTGGGATGCTGACATTAGAATGTATCCCCAGGCCAGGCCTACGGAAAGTTTCATATTTAAAGCCAAAGCAAATACTAATCAATGATTTGGTGCATACTTTTTAGTCTGGTAGGATATAAGTCCTGCAGGATCTGACTCTTTTTATTATCTGCTGAGCCTACAAAATTGAAAACATTCACTTTAACAGGCCTTTGTCCTACTTAACATGGATATAAACAAATCCCAATCCTGATTCCAGTCCCCACAGGACTCTTTCCACTTAGGGATGATTGGGCAGCCCTAGGATCACAAGTCAGCAGGTGGTCCATAGGGGGCACAAGATCAGGCTCAGAGCTCCCCAGCAGGGTCTGGTATCTTATGCAGGGACAGGTGAGGGCCACCAGCAGAGGGCTCAAGGATCCACACAGCCCTGCTCCTGAGGTCAGTGGAGGTGATAACACTGCCTCTACTAAGCTTAGACCTAAGCAGGGAAAGATGTGGCCAACTTCTTTCAAACAAAAGCAGATTTTTTCTTTTTTTAAGAATATATTTAGAGTGACAGAAAAGCAGGTTCACACGGCTCCTAGCTTCTGCTGTCACTGTAGAGAGATTCCTGCCTAGTACTTCAAAAACAAGTTCCCCCCAGAGGAAACTTGTAGCAAATGATATGGTTGTGCCTGCTAACTTCCCATGTGGGAGCAGCAGAGTCTGGTACTAAGCAAGACTTCAAAAGGTGACCTCAGAAGCAAGAGGTTCCACGTAGCCCAGATCATAGCTGAGGTGATACACAGCAAGGAGTGAGTGAAGGGCTCACGCTGTTCAGTCAAGCAGAGGCTGCGTCAGGAGGAAGCCGGCAAGACAGAGAAGGACTGAGGGAGAAGTTCAAGAAGTTCTGCTCTGGGGTCAGCTAGTCCAGGCCCGTACGACTTAGGACAGCACTGCCTCGGTGCATTCCTCTCTGGGCCTCCCACACTCATACCCTCACCTTCCTCATGAGCCCAAGCAAGTCAGAGACCAGACAGAAGCTGCCACAGCCCTGGCTCTATTCAAAGGAAAATACAGAACTTCCTTCTCACCTTGCTGTCTTTACAGCAGCACTTCTGAGCCTGGCGTTAAAACAGCACAGGAAACATAAGCGTTCACATACAGAAGGCTCTGGAGCCAAAGTATTTAGACAGGGTCCTTCTAGCAAATCCCCCAATTCCAGAGATAGGGTCTGCCTGTGTCTTCCAGAAGAATCCCCCTATGCCTACCTCTAGCCACCTACCTTCAACTTAGAAAACCCTAAACCCTAGGGTACCACTAGAAGTATCCACTTCTTGACCCAAGTGAGAAAGACCCCGTGAGCTTTGCAAGGCAAGTGGAGGGGGTTGCTTATAAAGGGGAAGCAGGTGAAGCATCAGCCTCTGGGCACAGGTGTGTTTTCTTTTGTAAACATGTTACTGGAATGATGACTAAATCCACAATGCAAAGGAGAAAATATGTTAGTTGTACATATTACTTCTCAATGCCCAAACTTATTTATATATTTACATGATACTACTGTGATTAGTCACTGTATTTGCATTTCCACTTGTGAATTTATTTACTTTTGAATTCTGTATCAAGGAGCTACAGTGAAAAATACTTTTAAATTAAGCAATAGCCCTAAGAACCTTGAATTGATAAGACACATAACCCATCCATTTGAAGGTTCTTTCTCTGCTGTGTACACCAGCCTGTAAAATGCATTGATGGCTATCCCAATAACAGAAGGGTGAAGGGGAAGAAGTTAGGTTACCAAAAATCCAGGATCTCAGGTCAAAAGCCTTAACTATGGCCCCAGAAGACCTAAACTTTACTCACAGGAACTGGCTTTCTGATTATGGTTAACAAGTGTCCTTTCACCCAAGCTGGCAGCCATCAAGTAACCCATCCCAAGAGAAGAGGCAGGTGACTACAGGACCCATCCCAGACCATTCAAGAAAGCAGATAAGATTATGACTAACACCTGAGGGCTCCTGACCACTCCCTGAGGGGAAGGTACTGTCAGATTTTCTTCAACAAATCTTTTAGGTCTCAGGACCCAATCACTAAGCCTGCTAAAAAGATGTTTGTGAGCACTCCAGACTGGTGAATAGTCTTATTAACATCAGGCTCCAACCTCTGTCAATCAGCTCAGGTCCTGGCTAGATTTAGGAATCCAATGCATCTGTCTGATGCAGGGGGTTGCTGGTAATGCCTCCAGGGAACCGTCATCCAGATGAAGAAACTTAGAGCTTGTTCTCTAGCCTGCTTGAACATCTGCCCCTTTACCCTCTAAAAACACCCAAGTTATTCCAAGAAAATATTTAGCCCTTAAGAGACTAAATTGTAAAATAAATCTTCTTGAGAGCTCCAGGGCCACCACTGGCCCTTAGGAATTTGCCAACCCAACCTAAGAGGAGGGATTCAGAGAAAGAACGAGCACATTACATTAAGTGCCCATCATTCACTTAGTTTAGGAAGAGTTTCAAGGCTTCAGTCTATGAGTGTAGCGTTCAGTTGACCAATAAGAAACCTCTCCCTGTCATTCGGTCCTTAAAGAAGCTATCTGGTGTCAAAAATATCCCTTTGTCCCTTTCTGTGGTCCCTATTCAAGTGAACAAGGAAGACACAGACTTGCCCTAAGGAAAAGGTTTTTGATCCCAAGACCACTGACTCATAGAACCTGATGATCTTGAAAGGTCATCTGGTTAGTTTCTGCTCTCAGGCAGATGAACATCTAAGGCCACACTGGACAGATGGTTGTCTTCTTGAATGCATCAAGGGACAAGGACACACAGACTTTCTGAGCAGTCCACCCCACTGTTTTCAGAGCTCAGCCTGCTCATAGTGACAGAACTCCAAAGACTAAACCCAAAGCAGCAGCTCTGGGAGATGGTGGTAGAATTCAGTGTCCTACCAAAGCAGGAAGCAAAAATCAAGGCCATCTCCCATTACCTCTAGGGAAAAGGGAAGAAAGGAATTTGCAAAAGTTACATTTGTTGGAAAGTATAAACAATCTTCCTTTGTGTCACCATAATTAAAAACTGAGGCCGTTGGGGGCCTGGGGTACACTCCAGGCTACGTTCACCCATGTGAGTGGCTCACCAGTCCTCCCATGTCACTCATCCTATGGGCAACAGGGGTTGTCAATGACCAGCATGACATCAATGCCGTAGGCCTCCAGCAGGTCCATTAGGAAGCTGCGGTCTCCTTGGGGATCCAGGCCCATGCCCCTGGCATGCTCTGCTGTCAGAGTTTTGTCCTGACTGGCAGACACCTCCAACAAAGTCTGAAATATCCGGTTGTTTTGCTCCAGGAAAAACCTGCATTCACAAGACGGGAAAGGGAGGAAAGGAGAGACGAAAGAGCTCACCAGATAATCCACACACAGGAATCTAAACTATACCGTTTTGTTGAATTGACTTTTGAAAGCTTTCAAAAATAAACCAAAATACCTTTTAAAAGAAGAAAACAGGGTCAAAGTTTCATTATACAGTTGTTAAAGTACCACTAAGGTTAGCAAGAGCCAGGTGGGGTGAGTCACAGGATGATTGGCAGATCTCTGAGTGGTGCTGGCCTTGCTGCCAACACCATTTTCCTGTTAAGAGGGAAGTCACTAGCGATTTAAATATAGCCCTAGGGAGGGGCCCCTATTTCCTGCTTTCCTCTCCTGCTTAGTCATAAGAGGAAGAGAAAGTTGAAAACACAAGGCCTGATAACATAGTTCTGAGGTCAAGATTTCAAGAAAGAAGCTAAAATTCACCTTTCAGAGCTCGGAAGAGGCCATGCTAGATGGCAGCCAAGAATCCTCACTGGAGAACAGAAGGCCCTGGGCCTCTGTGGACAGCCCACCATGGCTGACAATGGCCACTAAGAATGTGGGCACTGAAGTGGGGGTAGGACGGGACTATTCTGAAGCCAGCAGCACTGGAAGTGGGGAGGTTAGGGAGAAAGGGAAGGTGAGTTATGGCCACTGAGACTGGCGCAAACAGTCCCTGGGTGTGTGTTCTCCTTTGATTATTCTTTTTTGGGGGAGAGGGATTATGCCTAGAAAGAGAGTTAAAAGTCATGGTTTTATGGTACCACATAAATAAATGAGTGATGTTCAGAGAGCCATTACTTTTCTCTTTAAGCTGTGGTGCTTAGAGCTCCCAGAGTCAACAGAGGTTTCTAAGTCTAAAGCAGCTCTGGTGCTCAGAATTTTAAATGCCATGGCCTGTGTCAAACCTTGAGAGACAGTGGCCCCATTTGATTCCTGGATACCTGCACATCTACAGTGTGCATGCCTTAGAAAGTACGCCATGAGGATCAGGAGCCACTGTAGGAATGTCCACAGGGAGTTTCCATCAAAGCTGGTAACTGTCCAGTGTTGTTCCTCACCCTTATCCCTGCACATGGCACAGGAAGACCAAACAGGAAGCTGAGAGACTGTTTCTCAATTTTCTCTTAAAATTGCTTATCCCTGCAATCAGTGCTCCAGGTGTACAGGCCAGGAGGCCACCCCATCAGATCTTGGGAAGATTCCATTCAATTCCATGGTTCAATTTTCAGAAAACCCATAACACTCAGCATGAGGAACTGCTCTATTCAGAGGAAACCACAGATGAGAAGTCCCTGAGCCCTTAGGAGCACCAAGGTTCTAAGTGGAGATATCTGAATGCAAAAGCCCAGCAGAGGCACATCCCAGACCTCCTGTTCCTCTCAATGACCTGTTCCTGCCTCTTTCCCTATATGGCCTTTTAGGGCTCAGGTTGCCTCTGTAAAGAGCCCAGTTCTAATAGCCCTTGGCAGCAATAAAGGACATTGCTGGACTGCCGTGGGTGACATGGGAGGGACCCAGGTCATCCAAAGCAGTCAATACTGAAGGGATTCTCGGGGAGACCCACAGTCACTGGCGCGGGCAGACTCACAGCACAAAGAGGTCCTCCTCACAAGGGTTGTAGTCTTCTTCTACTTCCTGGGAATACAACAGCATCTGCCTGTTGGGGAAGAGACCACCATCAGACGGGTGCCCAGCCACCCACCAGTGGCCAAGCATCTGCAGTGGGCCACACCCTCCTGGAAGCAGCACTGATCAAAGCAGGCCTCCATCCTGGGGCAAGGAGAGGAGGGACAGGAAAGGATGCACAGGACGTGGACTCAAAACTCCAGGGTCTATGGCTAGTTCTGCCCCTGGAAACCTCACGTAAGTGGTAATCCTTCCTCTGTCCATCAAATGGGGATGACAGTGATCCCATTTAACTCACAGGTAACCAAATTACTGAGAACTACATGAGATAATGCATAAGCAAGTTTCAAATACAGTGATCCATACAGTATAGATGCTCAATAAATGGTGGTTCCAAACATAAACAAGGTCATTTAGGGGGATTTTGGAAGCTAGTATAATTGTCCCTAGGCTTCAGAGTTTCCAAAGCCAGTCAGAGAGAAATCATGTATCTGCCCCTTTCCTATAAGGGCGACATGCAGGGATCCCCTTCATTTCTATCTCCCAGGCAGCATGCATCCTGGCAGGAATGCACTAGGAGGGAAGGTGTGAGATTCACAGAGACCCCAGGGAGATCCTAAGAAGGGCGGAACCCCCAGGCCACCCAGCCCTCCTTCTCAAGTGTGGTGCTGGCCCAGCTGCATCCACAGGCACAGCCCGCCTCCGCCCCTACCTCTGCTCATTAAGCCGCCGGTACTTTTCCCTGTCAGCACTGTTGATCTTCAGCAGGGGCTGCAGGTGGCCGTGGTGTGTCTTCACATTTTGGTTGTCCACATAAACATCGTATAGCTCCCGCTTCTCTTCAAATATCTTCTCTGTGGTGCCTGTGGAACCCCAGGCTAAGCAGGTGGGAACCCTGCAGGGTCACCGAGGGAACCAGCCCTACCCCACTGGAGAAGCAAGGAGGCAGGGAGGAAGAGAGGGACTGGGACACAGGGGAAGCATGAGGGGAGGTCCCCATACTCACAGGCCACATAGGACACCTCTACCTCCAGGCTCTCGATGTCAGCCACGTTCACATAGAAGAAGGGCTTAGACTCAGGAATGGTGCCCCCGATGCCAGGCAGAGAGACATTGGCCAGGCAACAGCAGCAGTACACTGGAGGATGGAGGAGGTGAGAAGAGTTCGCCCCCCCATGTCCCTCTTCCACCGAAGCCTGCTGGACAACACCTTCTCTGAACTGTAGCCCAAGAGGAAGCTGTTATGGATTAGATGTGGTCTGTCCCAGCCAAACACATGTGGAGGCTTGGTTGCAAGGTATCAGTACCAAGAGGTGGTGGGGCCTCTAAGAGGGAATCCTCTCATGGGAGCTTCACCCCCATGAAGGCATTAATGTAGTTCCCAAGGCAGTGGGTTAGTTATCTCCAGAGCATTTGGTCATAAAGTGAGCCTGGAACTTCTCTCTCCTGTGCTTCTCTTCCATGTATACCCACTTCCACTCGTCTACCATGAGACCCTCACCAGAAACTAGGCAGATGCCAGCACCATATTCTTGGCCTTCCAGAACCATGAACCAAAATAAACCTCTTTCTGTATGAATTAACCAGCCCCAGGCATTCTGCTTTAGCAACAGGAAGTGGAGTAACACAGGAACTATGAAGGGCTTTGTTCTCTGCTAGCCTGGTTCATCAGTAACCAGGTGGTCCTGGCATTCTGAGGAGACTGAGGGCAAGTCTCCCACAGTAGAACCTGACTTCTTCAAGGTCACACAAGCAATGTCTTACCAAATCCAACACACACACTTTGCACTCTTTCTGTCCCTGTTGACCTTCCCCCTTCTCAAGACTTTGACCTACTGTAACCCTTTCATTCCCAGCCCCCCCCCCTTCTTCTGACACTTCCATCTCCCCTGGGACATCTTCCACAATTGTCAATCCACCTCCTGTGCCTGGCATGCTGCTGTTCACACATTCTCCCCAGTGATGCCCCATGCCCTGGTTATCAGGACAGCCCTTACAACACTCTCAAATCACCATCTCCAGCCCAGCTTTCCCCTAGAGGTTCTGAACCCACTACTCAAGTGCCTGGCATACATCTCCCCTGGAAAGACTCACAGGAAGAACACCTTCACTGTGTCCAAGTTAACCCTGCCCAACCAACCTCCCGCCATGCTTTCTGGGTTTTGGTGGCTCCACCTCCCTGTCATCACAGACTCTTCCTGTTATGCCCTCCCATACACCAGGACCTTTACAACCTAATCAGGCAAGTTTTATCAAGTTTATCTTATATACATCTAGAATCCATCTTTTCTGCCTTCCCACATTTCTCTCTCGAAAGGCCACTGATGTGTCACCCAGTGCATGCTCTTTGTTGCTGCCAGGTTCCATATGAATCCAGTCAGGCCACTGCCAGTCTCAAAACTCCCCTGATATGGGCCAGACTCTTCAAATTTGATCAACAAGAGAGAGACTCCAGCAGTCTATGTTTTGGGAACTTGGGGAGAACCCTGACTTTGGCTTCAGTTACCTCTATAGCATACAACGCCCACAGGAGGGGGAGAAAATATCAAAATGCGCTTTCGAAGTAAGGCAAATTTCCAGAGGATGAGGATTTGCTCGCCAAAGAACTTAATAAACTGAGACATGCAGCCAGCTGGGTGTGTAATCTGAAAAAATAAAAAGGGGCAGAGGAGAAAAAGGAAGAGCTGGTCAGAAATACTGTGAAGAATTTCCAATGCTGACTCCAAAACTCCAAAGTCCAAGCAAACAATAACAGATGGTTATTCCTGCACAAAATATTTGTCACTTTAAAAGTCTTATCTTTAAACTGAATTTCTATAGTATGTCTATTCTGCTGATATGTTGACGTTTAAGGATCACTAATTACTCAGGAGAAAGTATGGAGGAAACAAAGCTGAATTTGACTTCCTAAAAGTCAAAAATAACAGTATCTCTGAAGAGAAAATAAGCCTCAGTGAGAAAATTCAATTCAAAATATTAATTAAGTACCATAATAAAATAATGAGCACATAGTCCCAGATTAGAGCCCCCAGCATCAGGTGGCCTGCTATTGTGCAAAGCAAGGGGTCTACAGGGGGCACAGGCAGGGGGAACCCCAGGGTCACTTGCTGGGAACCCTCAGGGCCCTTCCTTTTCATGTGAATTGCAGACAGCCTGCATCCAGGAGTATCGGAGAGGTGAAGAGGATAAGCTCTGTCCGCAGGAAGGCTGAATCCAGTCCCAGCTCTCCGTTCACTAACGGGGAGGCCTGGACAGAGCAGCTCACTTTTCTTTTTTCTTTTTTTTTAATTTTTTTTAATTTTTTAATTTTTTTCTCTTTAGTTATACACAATAGTAGAATCTATTTTAACATAATCATATAAGCATGGAATATATCTTGTTCTAATCAGATCCCATTACCTCTCCTTCCTTTTCCCTCTCCCCAACCCCGTTCCCTTCCTTCTATTGCTCTTTCTGCAATTTACCCATATTTATTTATTTTTTTAAATTAAATTCTTATAGCTCACTTACTTAGTTCACTTTCCTACTTTGTAAAACAGGGAGGCCATCACCTACCTCGAATGGCTATAAGGACCACCTGAGGCAAAACATTAAATACTTAGCAACTAGGAATGGCCCATATACAGGGACCACTAGGTCATTTACAGAACAGAAAGTTCAAACCAGGTGCCCGTGAGCCTTCCAGCAGGTTATTTCCATGCCTAAGTGTCAGATGGAAGAGCCATCATTTCCCACTAGTGATGCAGGAAAGAGCAGTCCTGAAGAAAGGCAGCCCTATCAAAGCTGTGGGCTGGGTTTAAGGACTGAGAGCCCTTGGAAAGGGCCAAACCAAATACCTGAGCCCTGAGAAGGCTTCTGTGCTCTGCCAGCCAAGACCAGAGCTGTCCTTGGCCCTCCAAGACTGCACCTAGATGACTGGGATGGGCATTTCCCTTTCCAAGGCACTGACCATTCACTTGCCACAGGCTGTGGTGAAAAGCTGCCCTCCACTGAGTATGCTCTATCTGTGACCTACCTACTCCTCTGCCAGCACATCCAAACCACCAAGAGGAAAGGCACCAAGTGTGGTCAGCACCCTCCCGAGTCATACAGCAACAGACAGGAAGGGAGCTGAAGCACAGCCCATCCTCCCCACCTTCCCTCCCTCCGGCTTCTCCAAGCCCTTAACGTGCTTCCACTCAGGAAGGCCTGGCCAGGCTTGCACCAGTGTGTCCTGCATCACAGAGTCCACAAACCAATGAGCCTTAATCAATTCTTATCTCGTTTATTTGTTTACTCAAGAACACAGGTTTGCATTTTAAGAGAAATCTAAGTGCTCACTGCCTCACTCATGAGAGTCAGCTGAAGAGACCTCACACCCCTCATTGACCCTGTTCAAAAGCATGAGACAGACTTGTCTCCTGCTCAATTTAAATGTTTCCCTTTTTTCACCCTCACTCCTCTGTGGCTTTCACAGAGAATTCTCTTTGCATAATGCCTACAATTTCAGTTTTTATGTTTTCCCTCCAATCTTCCAAGCCAGAACCCCATCCTCTTCTTACTCCCTATCCGTTGCTGGCAAACCCTGGGGTTCCATCTTCAACATCCTATGCCCTCCACTTGGGGATCCATTTGCTCCTGGAGCTGCATCATGCCCTCATCCCTCCACTACCCTATGGTACAGTGAACAGCCACTCACTGGACCTCTCCAGAGGCTTCCATCCTCTTCCTCCATTCTAGGTTCTTATTTTTATTTTCTTCCACAACAGTCTTATATCTGATTCCTATTTTTAAAAATCACTTAAAATTTTTTTATACATGAGTACACATTGTAAAGATTCATCAAACTATATACTTATAATTTTTAACTTGTTCCCATAAATGTTATATTTCAGTAAAATGCTTATAGACAAATTTCTATATTCATACATATACATATATATGACATATATACAAATATATACACACATATATATATATGTACATATATGTATGTGATTTTCCATAAATGAAGAATGGAATCATATCAGTTTTCCCTCTGTATCTGTGGAGGACCAGCTCCATGGCCCCTCACAGATGCCAAAATCTGTAGATGCGCAATACCTTATAAAATGGAATAGGATCTGCATATATCTTCCTGTATACTTTAAAGTATTTCTGGGCTACTTATAATACCCAAGAGAATGTAAATACTATGTGATATTTGTTGTACTGCATTATTTACAGAATGACAAAAAGTCTCTATGTGTTTAGTACAAATGCAGTTTTCAAAAAAATATTTTCAATCTGCAGTGCTCAAATCTGTGGATATAGAACCACAGACACAAAGGGCTGACTGTATAGCACTTTTTTAGGGCTGCCATCTCCTCCTGGCTCTTTTCTTTTTTATATACCTAAGGATTACCCTCTTCTCCCCTCCATGCTTTACCTCACCCCAGGTCATATATGAATTAATAACATGGTATACAACCATCCATAGTTCTCCATGCTCAGGGATGCATATATCTGTATCTATACCTAAGTCTATCAATATTTTTAAAATTGATTATATCATCCATAGTTTTCTGCCCCTTGCTAGTCTCAAATAGGCCATCCCAATCATCATCTCATACTCTAATTCATTATCCACAATAACTATTTACTATATGGGCATTCTAGTTTTCTACCACCCTGAGCAGTGTTGAATTAAACATGTTTACACATACATCATTCAGGTGGGTTTACATCTAGAGGACACCTTGAGAAGTGAACTGCTGAAAAAAAAGTACATGTATTTTTAATTTTAATATGCTGACATTATTTTTTTTATAAGAAGACATGTGTAATCTATGAAAGTACTCTTTTCTCTGCAGTTCCTTGGATCTTTTTTTTTTTAAGAGAGAGAGAGAATTTTTTTAAATATTTATTTTTTTAGTTTTTGGCAGACACAACATCTTTGTTTGTATGTGGTGCTGAGGATCGAACCCGGGACGCACGCATGCCAGGTGAGCGCTTGAGCCACATCCCCAGCCCAGTTCCTTGGATCTTAACTGGTATGTTAATGAGCTGCCCTCAATAGGGCTAAAGCATATGGCAATTTTCTCTTTTCTCCCTTTATCCCTCCTTCTTGGCCTCTTGGGAAGAGGAATCTAGGGACATTCAGGTCAGATGTTGGTCACTTCCCCATGGCTTTGGAACTAGCCCACCAGCAATTTCCCTCAGAAGAAACAGAATTAGGGGCAGGGTGCAGATCAAGACAAGCCCAGAATGCCCCTGATCACCCTCAGACCATTTCTGTCTCTCAGCCCATGTCATAGGACTGAGAAGACTGAAAACTCCATTTACTGGACCCCCAGTAAACGGGAGGGAGGGAGGAAGGAAGGAAGGAAGGAAGGAAGGAAGGAAGGAAGGAAGGAAGTTAGTTCTCTGCAGCAGAAAAAGACACCTGACTCCAGCTTCCAACATTTCTGAGCACTCTCATGCCCCTGAGAGGTGAAGAATCAGGAGTACAGTGCTACCCTCAGAGATCTAACTATGGGCTGTGCTGAGGCCCCTCCTCCAAGCTCCCACAGTTCTCATAAAGACACCCCCTCCCCTTTGTTGCTCCAGCACCTGTGGATCCATCCTGTTGGTATTTATAGCCTTATGCAATTCCCTGTTCCCCTGGAGTAACTTGCTTCTAATCAAAAGAATATGGCTATATGGCAGGTTGTCACTTCCATGATTAGGTTACAAAGGATTCTGACATCTATATTGCTAACCAACCCTTTCTTGCTGGTTTTGATGAAGCAAGCTGCCATACGGAGAAATCCCATAACTAAGAACAGCCAGCAAGTACTGAGGACTTCAGTTCAATATCCCCAAAGAAATCTAATCCTACCAATACCCACACGAGCTTAGAAGTGGCTAATTTTCTTGTTGAACCTTCTAATGACACCCCAATACAAGCTGACACCTCAACTGCAGTATCACAAAAGACAATGAAGGAGAAGACCCAGTCAAGTCATGCCTGGATTCCTGACTCACAGACATGGTAAGGTAATAAATAAGTACTCTTTCAAGTTTTACTCTTGAGTAATTTATTATGAAGCAATCTATGAGTAATAGATATTACATAGCAAAGGGAAGATGCTGTTCTCCAAGAACTCTGCTTAAGGACCATGCCCTGCTGCTTTGAAATGGAAAAAATGGAACTTTTCCAAACATCATGAAGCCCAATCAATGTTGTAGGAGGCAGAGGCTCAACACCAGCCTTGGCTTTGACTGTGCATTGAAAGCCCAGATATAAAAGACAGGCTCATCTTCCATGGTGAGGACCAGCTTCAGTCCCACCTATTCCTTTGGGCTTCCAACTCCTGTTTACTGATTCCCTACATTGAATTAGTTTGAAATACTTAATGTGGTCTCTGCTTTCCTGATAAGACCCTAACTGTTACTTTTTAGGGTTCAAATTCCATGGCCTACTATTTAAAGTTTTCCCAATCTGAATCCAATCTATCTTTCCAGCCTTTTCTCTTATGACCAGGTGACATAAAAATTTAATCCCGACAAGTTTGCTCATACCCATGAGCTTGTCTTGTGTTTTCCCATATCCACATCTCCGCAAAGGCAGTGAAATAGGGTAGACTGAGCACTGGCTTCAGCACATGTCCTATGTAAACATAAATCCTGCACTATCTCCTACTAACTGTAAGGCCTAAAGAAAATCATGGAACCTTTTTGAGCCTTGATTGCTTTAGGTGGAAAACAGGGATTAAAAAAATAATCATAAAGATATACTGCACCTATTAAAAAACAAAACAAGGAGTACTGTGACAGGTACAGATAAAAAGCCAGCATAATGTTTTGTTCACAAAACCTGCTGAGACAATGGTAGACCATGGCTCACTGTCGCTCATGCCTTTTCTCAGTCTGGAATTAGCATCCCTCACTTTCCACTTAGACAAATGCTTCAGGGGCCAACTCCTCTTCCAAGATGGCTTCTCTCTTAAACTCATGTATAATTCTTGTAAGAGGGGAGCTCTAGGTTTCAACTGAACTGTCTTGTGATCAACCACAAAGGAGGCAAAAGGAAGATAAAGGAGATTCATGTTCTTAGTCATCTCTGTAAACTTTAAACACCTAACATTTTGTATTTTGTTGACTATAAACAATATATATTCTAGAACTGAAAGCAAAGTGCTACAGGAAAAACAGAAAATATTAAAAATATTGTAACTAAAAAACATACCTGTTTATCAAACTTTTCATTTTCAGTCACGTCTGGCATTATAGTATCTGATGCAACCAACAGAATCCAATCCATTTTCTCCCTCCTAGGAGCCCAGTGTGACTGGCATGTCTATCACACTTGGCTTTGCATTATGAGAACTGTCCGGAAGGCATAGTGATTAAGATAACTTGCCTTAGGTTTTAAGTGAACCCAAAAGCTATGTTATAACCAATTGTATCAAAAGCAGACTTTCTGCATGAGCCCAAGACACCAATTCCTTATTAATTAAAAATTAATCTACAACAACTGTTCCCAGACCCACATCCAGGATGGTGTGAGAGTATGGCAGCCTCACCTTCATCTCAGGGTACATGTAGCGGTGGATGGAGGGCAGCCAGTAGACAGGGGGCAGGTTGCTGCCTCTCCCAGGACCAGCGTGGAGCACCCCTTTCTTGTCCTCATAAAATGCAGCCAGATGAGAGTAATGTCCTGGCGTCTCCAGCTGGTGCCTGCACGACACACACAAATGTGCACAGTGAGAACAGCTCTGGCTGTGGCATGCAGCTCAACCTGTGCCCCCAGGGTTAAAGGCAAGGAGACACTCAGAAAATCTGCACTTTGAGGTTGCCTTGAGGCCTCCCTTGGTGTGACAGAAGATCCTAGGAAAAAGCTCACACAAGGGGCCTGAGCCACCCTGAGAGCAACATGTAAAGCCTTCTCTTTCTCGTGGGAAACAAATTAACAGGCGATGGCTAACATCTATTGTTCTTGAGCAAAATATGCTAAAGATTGTGTGCTGCTTCCCAGAGGATGGCTGTCCACTGTGAGGACGGATAACCCGGAAGATCACAAATTCCCTGCTTAAAATTGCTCTTTGTTTACACTTCATGCTTGCTTGCTCTCATTGTTCTTATAAAAGAGCAGGGAGAAGCTTCTCCTTCAGTGTCCCAAGTAAGGGAAAGCAGTTATTACTAGGTATCACTGAGGGCTTAAAAATTCACATCAAGTAATAAAGAAATACAACATGCCAGAATCTCTTCTCCTCCCACCCTGGTCTTCTCCTTTACTCAGGTCAGATACCCTGTTAACAGACCCCCAAATCCAAGAAAGTTGAGGCAGTAGATCATCTGGAATGCAGAATGCTGCCTCCCAAGGTGAAGCACTTTGTTCACTGGGAATATTCGTGGTTGAAATTTGTCCTCCAAGAAAAAATATGCTGGGATCCTAATCCCCAGTCTCTCAGGAGGTGGCCTTCTTTAGATAGGGCTTTTACAGAGGTAACCAAGCTACAAGTTTATCAGAGTGATCCCTAATCCAGTAAGACTTCTAGAGAGGGGAACTCTGAATACACACTTGGGCACACACACCAGCACCTAAGGATGAGGGAGAGAGGCAGGTGCCGCACTCACATGCCCAGGAGACCAACATCTGCCAACAAAACCAGTAGCCAGAGGGGAGGCATGGAACAGATTCTCACAGGGAACCAACCCTGCAGACTGTTGCTCTAGCCACCCAGTTTCTGATACTTTGTTGTACATTCCCAGCAAACCAATACAGAAAGGAATAAGAGGACCTCAACCCCTTTTAGCACATTTTTATTTTCTTGGTATCTTATTTCCATGTAATCATGAAAAAGAAACACAATACAGCTCCACTAAGTAAGAGAGGCATTCCTAATTAGGTTGACCCTGGAATAACAGTAATTAAGAACAGGCAATACCCACTGCCCCTCCACACACCAACCTGCCACATGACTCACTCCAAACTAAAACAAACTCATCAAAGATTTCCACTGAACAAATGATAGGCCAGCTATTCTTCTACCCTCCACTCCAGAGTGACTTATAGCACTCAATATCAAGGTGATGGTTGAGATACTTTCAGGCACCTTTGTCTAATATAAGATAACTGAAGTTATGTGGGTTAGACTCTGTGTCCTCTATTCTGTACCACTGGTCTACAGGTCTATTTTGGTGCCAATACTATGCTGTTTTTGTTACTATTGCTCTGTAGTATAGTTTTAGGTCAGGAATAGTAATACCACCAGCTTCATTCTTCTTGCTAAGGATTGCTTTGGCTATGCTGGGTCTCTTATTTTTCTAGACGAAGTTCATGATTGCTTTTTCTATTTCTATAAGGAAAACCATTGGGATTTTGATTGGGATTGCATTGAATCTATAGTGCTTTTGGTAGTATGGTCATTTGACAATATTAATTCTGTCTATCCAAGAACAAGGGAGATCTTTCCATCTTCTAAGGTCTTCTTTAATTTCTTTCTTTAGCATGTTGTAGTTTTCATTATAGAGGTCTTTCACCTCTTTTGTTAAATATTCCCAAGCATATATATTTTTTTTGAGGCTATTGCAAATGGGGTGGTTTTCCTAGTTTCACTTTCAGCAGATTTGTCACTGATGTACAGAAATGGCTTTGATTTATGGGTGTTGATTTTATATCCAGCTACTTTGCTGAATTCATCTATTTGTTCTAGGAGATTTCTGGTGGCATGTTTTGGGTCTTTTAGGTATAACATCATATCACAAATAGCGATAATTTGAGTTCTTCTTTTCCTATCAATATCCCTTTAACTTCTTTTGTCTGTCTAATTGCTCTGGCTAGAGTTTCAAAACTATGCTAAAATAGGAGTGGTGACAGGGCATCCCTGTCTTATTCCAGTTTTTAGAGGGAATGCTTTCAATTTTTCTCCATTTAGAATGATGTTGGCTGGGAGTTTAGCATAGATAGCCTTTACAATGTTGAGGTTCCTGTTATTTCTATTTTTTCTAGTGTTTTGAACATGAAGGGATGCTGTATTTTATCAAATGCTTTCTCAGCATCTATTGAGATGATCATATGATTTTTATCTTTGAGTCTATTGATGTGATTAATTACATTTATTGATTTCCATATGTTGAACTAACCTTGCATTCCTGAGATGAACCCTACTTGATCATGATGCACTATCTTTTTGATGTTTTTGTATTCAATTTGCAAGAATTTTATTGAGAATTTTTACATCTATATTCATTAGAAATATTGGTCTGAAGTTCTCTTTTTTAATATTTATTTTTTAAGTTGTAGTTGTACACAACACCCTCATTGCATCTATTTTTATGTGGTGCTGAGGATCGAACCAAGGGCCCGGCATATACTAGGCAAATGCTCCACCCATGAGGCACAACTCCAACCCCTGAAGTTTTCTTTCTTTGATGTGTCTTTGTCTGGTTTGGGAATCAGGGTAATATTGGCCCCATAGAATGTGTTTCAAAATGCTCCCTCCTTTTCTATTTCATGAAATAGTTTGAGAAGTACTGGTATTAGTACTTCTTTAAAGGTCTTGTAGAACTCAATTGTGTGTCCATCCAGTCCTGGGCTTTTTCTTGGTTGGTGGGCTTCAGGAAAATTTGTATTTAAAAAAAAAAATAATATCACTATATTAAAAAATAATTGCTAAAATGAGTTCCTCTGGGAAATAGCTAATTTTGTGGGTTCCTATACATTTTGTTTTAAGCTTTGCACTAGCCAGGTGATACAATAATGACTAGGAGGTGCTTCTAATAATTTCTGACACTCTTACAAATGTTCTTGGAGTAGACAGAAAATCCATGGTGGCAAAGTTGTGTCTAATTATTCTGAAAGGATGGCAGTTTTCAGTTATTCCTCAAGGATTTCTGTGAAGTTGCTGAAAGTTCAACTAATAGAAAATTACAGACAACTAATAAGTTCAAAGGTGTTTTCATTAGAACCCATTTTCCCTAAAAATAACACCAAGAGTCTGTATGTTTTGATCTAAAAGGGGTGGTATCAAGGGTAATTTATTTATTTATATGTGTGTGTGTATAAATCATATATATTTATGTTATATACATATGTGTATATGTATATGTGTATATGCATATAACATAAATATATATAAAACATAATTTATATTTATGCATGTATAAACAAATTTTATATATATATATTATATACAAGTGTGTGTGTGTGTGTGTGTGTATAATTGGCAGTTCCTGGATTTAACAACTATTGTATGAAAGCCTCAAAATGTAAATACACTGCAGGTTTTACAACAAACAATACAAGATAAACCAAAAACTATAAGTAAGGCTGAGAGTGCTTCAAGACAAATTGATCTTCAACAAGATGTAAAAGAACATCCTCCTGGTGCGCTTACATATTAGAATGCATAGATTAAGAAAGTTCCACACTGAAATCCATGCCAAGCAATCTGCGGAAAGCATCCAAGAGACACCACATGGTAAAAATTAGTAATAACTGGCTCAATATATGCTACAGAGCTGAAACCACAGGATTCTGAACCAGATTAAAGATTCTTCTGAAGGACCAGAGACACTGGGGTTCTCTTTAAGTTCACATCCACTTCACTGATAAATCTCAGGCAGGTGCGACTATGCAGATGCCCAATGCACCAACCCTGCCTTTCCTAATGCATCCTGCAACAATTCATACTGTGGAGAAACCCGAGATGCCTCTGTGCAGCGACTGCACTTCATCACTCTGGTGTGTTCCTTATGGATCTGAACAAGTCTGCCTTCTGGCTTTGCAAGTACAGAAAGACAGGCATTTCCATTACTGTTGGTGCAGGGACCAAATGGTACCACCTTTCTGTAGGCTAAATTATAATTTGCATCAAATTATATACTGTGTATGTGTGCACGCTCTGACTCAATGATTCCATTTCTAGGAAGGTGGCCTAAAGAACATGGATATGAATGATCATTTACTCACAGGATGCTCATGTCTATGAATTGTGAAAAACAAGAAACCTAAAATCCCAATAACAGTGAAATAGTTAAACTGTGATTTATCTCTGTATATTGACATACTGTGAAACCACCAAAATAATGCTGAGAACTACCAATCATAATACAGTGAAAGGTTAACAAACCAAGTTACAAAACTTAAATATTCAACATCAGAATCCTTTTTTAAAAAAAGTACCGTATGTATATATATTTATACATGTGGAAAAGATAACAAAATGTTAACAGCAGATATACCTGAAAGCATGATCTTTTTCCTTTAGGCTTTTCTCTAATTTTTCAAGTTTTCTACAATAACTGTAGTATATGTTAATTTTATATTTAGTGTTCTAAAATTTTTCATTATGGAAACTTTTAAAAATACAGACACACAAATGGAAAGGAGAATAATGAGCCCCATGTATCCATTGCTCAGCTTCAATAGTTACCAATATTTGAGCAACATGGTTACATCTATTCCCTATACCCTACCACTAATACTTTCCTTTTTCCTGAAATGTCTCAAAAAAAAAAAAAATCCCACATAACATTTTACCCACAGATATAAAGTATAATTAAAAATTAACTGATAAAGTATAATTAAAAATTAACATAATATACAATCACCATGCCATTATCTCATCTAACAAAATTAAATAATACCTTAATATATACTAATAACCACTTTATATTCAAATTACAACAACTATCCCCAAAATGACATTTTATAGTTGCTTTGTTTAAATCAAGATCTAAACATTAGGTCCAAAAATATGGTCATGTGTCTTAGTTCCCTTTTATTCTAATTTTTTAAATTAGAAAATAGTTACTTGCTGTCTTTTGATTAATAAGAAATAATAATAGAACTCCAATTAGATATTGAAGGCAAGAGTTGTAGGTGAAATACTAATAAGTTTGGGACATCAGAAGTCTGAAAAAATATACAACACAGGTTAGGTATTGCAGAATCAACTCTAGTTAAATTTAGTCACAGCCACAAGGAAATTTACCCTTGCCTAGACTTAATTCAGTTTTCCTCATGCTCTGTCACACAAGTCTCTTCTTTCATGTTGCCTTTAGTCTTCTTTAATCACTAGGTTGGAAAACCTTGCTAGCTATGACTCCAAATCTAGCAGTCATAAAAAGAAAAAAAATATATCAACACAAGAAAAAAGTGATAAAAAACAAATGAAAGTGGGAAAATATTTTCAATTTATATCACAAAGAGAAAATTTCCCTATTATACAGCAAACTCCTAGAAATTAATAAGGTCAAGAACAACAATAAAATGTAGCAAAGGCTAGAAACAGCTGACAGAAAAGAAAATGCAAATGACTTATAGGTGCTCAACCTCACTTATAAGAAGAAAAATACTTATAAAAACTATGCTGGGGTATTATTTCAATCCATCAGAATGCCAAAAAATTCAAAACTTTAATTTTTGTATTGGCAATGATGGGATGGAACAGGCATTCTCCTACATTACTACTGGGCATGGGAAAGTGTTCCACTTATATGGAATGCAATTTGACAAGATTTCTTAAAATCATAAATACATACACCACTTAAACTACTAATTTCATTTCTGGAAATTTAATGTATAGATATATCACTCATGCAAACTGATGCTTGTTCACAGGTATTCAGTGTGATATCAATTGTAATAGCAAAAGATGAAACAACCAAATGCCTATCAGGAGTAAACTTGATAAATAAAGTGCCGTTCTTCTATACAGGTCATATAATACAGCTGTGAAAAACAACAAAGAAGTTCTCAAGGTACTGGTGTGAGAAGATCTCCCATACTGTTGAATGAAAAAAGTGAGGTACAAACATGTTACCTTTTGTGTGAAAAGGAACAAAATAAGCATTCACATTTGTATTTGTTTATATCCTCATACAAACTTGGGAAGACACATGAGAAATGAACAGTGATTGCTGGGATTGTTGAATAGATGTGGGAACTAGGTGAAGACTTTTCATCGTGCGTCAGGGATGGAAATTGCTGCTCTACTCCTCTTTTAATAAAACCTTCCAAACTTCAGTGATCATATGGACACCCAGCTACACACTACTTTTCCCAGACTCCCTTTCTGCTAGGTGTACCCAGTCACCAAGAACTGGCCAATGGAGTATGAGCAGAAGTGAGGTGTTCAAGTTCTGGGACTTCAGCATCATTCGTCCTTCTCCTGGTGGAACATGATATGATAATGTGAGTCAGTGTCTACCCTGTGGATGAAGACATCGCTCTAGGGGATGGCGTAAGAGAATGACTTACATCCCAGAAGAACCAGTGCAATAGAGCCACCACCCCATACTAGATGGCTTCTCTTCCTCTGGGAGAAAAGCTGAAATTTCTACCTCATGGTAGAAAAGCTGAAATTCTATCTTGTTTTCAGTGCTTTGTGTCTCCTCTTTATTATAGTAACTTAGCCTGAATTTTAGCCAAAGCAGAAGTTATGGACCTTAAAATGAGATACTACAGTATCAAAAACCACAATGTGGCATTGGCTTAGCAGTAGAAGGGGAAGGTGGTAAAAAAAAAAAAAAAATCATAGCTATTTCAGACTAGAAAGCTGGTGACCCTTGTCAACTTTAATAAGCTGAAGCCAGACCCTGTGTCATTTGAACATGTAGCTTCACCTGCTCCATGCTGCTCTGAGTGAGCAAAAAAAAAAAAATACCAATACAAGAGTAAGATGAAAATAGGTAAGAACTGCCCAGCTTGTGAGCAGAAATAGAAGAAAATACAGGTAACTAAGGACAGTGTATTCTAATTAAATATATATTTATTTTAGTTTAGGCAGATACAATACCTTTAATTTATTTTTATGTGGTGTGGCAAGTGCTCTTTTACTAAGCCACAACCCCAGCCCCACTAAATTTATATAATAAATCAACTGAGGCTCCAATAATTTGGAGCCTCATGGAGCTGGAAAAGCAAATTCTTCTCTACCTAAATTCTTCTCTCCCAGTGCTTAAATGAAATTCTTTAGTTAAGTATTCTTGGACAGACATGGAAGTCAGTCTACTTGAAAGATCAAATAAAGGGTACAGCTTACAAATATTTGCTGAAATGAGGAGGAAAGGGATGGTCAGGAATAGATACCAGTAACTAATTTAGACCCCACTGACTTAAAAACCTTGTCCCAAAAGAGATCTTTGGAGTGGAGTCCTGGAAGTCATGAGAATCTATTTCGTTTTTGAGAGGCATGTAGTGCCACATGTCTGGCCTATAAAAACCTAGGGCTTCTCAACTCCTGAAAAGACCATTAAGACCCCCAAACCTGCACCAGTAAGAAATGTATTCTGGAGCATTTGAATACATGCAAGGACATGTCCTCCAGTGATGGCTTCAGATGGGGCTAAAAGGCCAGGCCAGGAGCCATAGAGAACTATAGACAAGGCGCTGTTCTACCCGGCAGCACCAAGATTCAGCCAAGAGCTCAATGTTCTGCAGGACAAGGACTATGTACAATCCCTGCTCAACAGAATTTCATCACTGCAATGGATTAATGACTCTTTGTATTTCTCATCCCTCACTTTTCCAGGTAAGAACTTGCACAGTGGCTCCTACTTCACCTTCTATGTTGCATTGGGGAGGTGGGGAATGGAAGCAATTCTCTATAGTTTTATAGGTTTTCAAGGTAAGAAGGACCAGGCCCTGATCTAATGAAGGACTGATGTGTATCCACACAGAAATCTTGAATTTTAGGTTAGAGGCATCACCTAGACACTGATTCTTTTTGGTGAGGGAGAAATGGCTTCTATTTGGGAAGAAGAGTGCACGTGGATATATGGATAGCCAAAGGGGAAAACTAAAGCAGAAGCCGCTAATTATTTTCTCAAAGTCTATTCTTTCTGTTTATAATCAAAGCTCAAGAATGTAAAGTGGTCACAGAGTCACACACCTATACTTTTCCCAGTCTATGTTGCTGATAGGTGTATCTTTGTGATTGAGAACTTGATAATAGATGTGACAGGTGATGTATAAACTTCTCTTCTTTCCCTCCTTCCTGTGGGCTGAAATGCAGGTGTATTAGTGGTGAGCAGCTTTGAAAACTCAGACAATACCTTAGAATACAAAAAAAAAAAAAAATTCACTATTAGGATGGTGGTGGCATAATGAGAGAGGAGAAGTGGGTCCCTGCACAACTGTATGGAACACAGCAGGTCACCCATCTTGACTACCTGCCTATCTCAACTACTGTGTGAGATAAAAATTTCTATCTTAATTGAGTCATTGTATTTTTGAGCCTCAGTTATTACTGTTCAGCCAGGACCCTTACTAGCATAATATCTTCTTATAATTTTAGGTTTCTGAGCTGTAAGAATATTGCCTGGGGCTGGGGATGTGGCACAAGTGGTAGCGCGCTTGCCTAGCATTTGTGAGGCACTGGGTTCGATTCTCAGCACCACATAAAAATAAAATAAAAGATATTGTGTCCACCTAAAGAAAAAAAAGAATATATTGCCTATTTGTGATATTAATTTTTAAAAAAGAAATAACTTCCTAAAGGTTTCAGGATACCCATAAAAAATGTTCCTTTTTAAAAACTCCATAATATTACTTCTTTTTAAAATGTTTTTCATGTTGTTTCAAGATAGGTATTTCTTAAAAATTTTTAAATAATGATAAATTCTAAAGGAATGGCCTACAAAAGTTTTTATACAGGATGATGCCAAGTATTTTCTTTAAGTATAAAAACTATATCAGAAAAGAGGCAAATATGCTAAAATTTTAACAGTGATTTTAGGATTAGAGATAGATTTCCCCTCATAATCTGAAAGGTTATTTGCATAATTTAAAAAAAAAAAAAAAACAGTAACTAATAGTTTTGCTGCTTCTGTTAAAAATTCTCCTCCCATGACCCTAAATAGTAAATAATTATACATATAAGAAGTTTAAAGTCTGCCTGACTACTGGGTCAAAGACCTAATTATTGTGTCTTAGGGTAAACAAAGATCACGTACATTTCAACAAATTATTTAACTACGTGCGACGAGAGCATTAGTATAAACTGCAAGCAAACTCACCCAGCACTCATTACACCGTGAAGGACTATTTTACAAGATGTTGGCGGAAAGAAAAAGACCACCCCACGCCTCCTGGAAGGGCACCTGTGGTTCTGGCACAACTTCCATCTCCAGGGACTGCTCTCATGCGCCAGCTGGCAGGCCCTGTTGCCACCCCACATCTGTATGAAAGCCACGTACCGAACCTGGTTCTCCAAGAAGTGCATGTACCGGTAGAGCAGGGTGTAGGAGGGAGAGAGGATGCCCACGGACTTCATTCGTGCACCCCGCTCCAGCTCACTTTCCACGGGCATGTTGGCGAAGCAGGCCAGGCCGAAGAAAGGCCCCTTTCGAAAATAGCTAAAATAGACCAAAATATATAGTGGGGCTCAAAATCAGGAAGAGATTTTGTTTTGTTTTCTTTTGTTCTCTTTTTCTTTAAGATGCAATTCCAAACTAAATAAATTGTATCCAGAGCTCCAAATAACAAAGTTCAGCCTTAAAACAAGCCACTTGACCTCACAGAAGAGACAAAGCTCACAGGGATAGAAAACTCGCCAGCTGAGGGTCATCCAGCTGGAGTCAGGACACCTGGTGAGCTTGCTGCTCAATTGCCCATGACCATGGACATATGGACACAGTCCTGTCCCATCCTGACCAGAATGGGGCAGCCAGACCAAGATCCATCTCTAAGCCCCTCTGGAACTAGCTGCCTATTTTCTTGGCATAAACCATGATGATTCTTCTCTCACTTCCTGAGCCTCTGAAGTTTTCCATACTTCTGCCACTTTATTTTCTTCCCCTTTCTCACACTCCATCAGCTATGGTTTCAGTACAATGGGATTAAAGCTACAAAATTACCCTTAAGGTCTTTCTGCTTGCTCTTCCTCACAAAACTCACAATGCACCAATTACACAGAACTAAAAACTGCCTTTACTTAAAGCTGGAATTCCAACTTTTGGCACCTAGATGTCTTAAGTTAATCGACACTAAGCTGAAAACCACATTAAGCAAAGTCCACATTATTTCTTAGCAAGTCAGAGAACCTCTATGGTAGAGGTTCTTACCTTTGGAGATCATGAAACCCACTGAGAACTTGATGAAAGCTAGAGACCTTATTGCTGGAAAACTAAGATGAGCACAAACTATGCATATATTTTCAGAACATTTATATACCCTACCTGAATACCCCATAAGAGCTCTTGTGCTCTGGAGAGTGTCAGGGGTGGGTGGAAGGAAATGATACAAGACCGAGGTTTGGAAGTACTTACATGAAGTCAGATTGAATTTTATGGGACCCACTGGCCATAGACTTGAATTCAACACCTTCAAGGTCAATGTCTTGAGGTAAGCACCATTCTACCATGTTTCCTGTGGGAAAAGGAGGATACAAGTTAAAAGAAACAAGATTATTCAAAGAAAAGGGCTTTATATGTACCACACATGGCTTCTCAGATATGTACAGCTGACTCAGCCTGGTACAGAGCCACACAGAGGCTCATGGGTTTATCTCATGCACGACCCAATGGATTACCCCACAGGACCAGAGGATGGGCAGCAAGGGAACCCTATCTTTGCTTCATTTGAACAGTCTCTTTTGGCTGATTGTCTTGTGTTCCGCTATTTTTCTCAGCCACTTCCAGATCTCCCTCTCATGGCCTCACTTCTGCCCTCATTTCCTTATCTCATATGCTCCCTTAATCCCTCACGATCTTGTTTCCATCTCACCTTTCTTCAGACACTAATAACTTTGATGAGTCCCAAAACTCTGTTTTTAAAAAATCCTCATTCCCACTGACCTCTTTGTGGTATCTCTCAATTCTTAAAAGTTTCTCTCCTTTCCACTGATTTCCCAGACAGAATACTATTTTGGATCTTTCCCCACTCCTCTGATCAGTGTGGTTCTGCTTCCCTTCCTCTTTCTCCTCTCTCCCCAAATGTGGCCCTTCTTCAAGGGTCAACTGTCAATTCTTTGCTTCCAGAATTTGGGGACAAAGTCACTCATCATTAATTACTGAGGTCAACTTTGGAGACACAAAATAGAACAAGACACAGCCCCTGATCATGAAGAGTCCAAAGACAAAGAAAAAAGGAAAGAGAAGGGTGAATGCTGTCACAGAAAGTAGAATTTCAGAATGCAGCAAGGACAAACGTCTGCCAGACTGAGGGAATCCAGAGAACGCCTTGGAATACTCCTTATTGTTTTCATGCCTATTCCAATTTTTTCAAAATAAAACACTAAGTTACTTGTGAGATTTTACTTCTGAACAAACTTCCTATTAACACTCCATACCCTAATTTTCTAGGCATCAAAAATGCCATCCATAATCCCAGTCAACAACAGTGTGTCAGGTACTTGTGTGAGGCATCAGAGAACACAGTCCGGCCTTCCCAGGCAGCAGACAGCCACAGGCGTATCCTTTCCCACTAGGCGTCTTCAAGTAGTTTATTTGCAAAGGAGGAATCCTGATTCCAGCCAACTAATGAATTCACTAAAACAAAAAGCTTGAAAAGGGAATAGAAATTTCCTAAAACAGAAAGACTAGAATAGTAGTGTGCTTGCCAAGGTTATGGACAAGAAAGAGTGGTAAGAGGGTAAGCTTGGGAACAACAGTAAGGATTTGAAGCACATTCCCTCACATTCCTGTATTCCTCTCCTTCCATCCATGTTTATTATGTACATAGTTCAGTGGGGCTTCCCCTGTGGAATGCATCAGGACAGCTGGGGAATTTAAGTGCCAGAGACCTTGCTGAGTTCTACAGAATCAATCTCTCCTTGCCCTGCCACACAGAAGATTCTGCTGATGTGTGCCAGAGGTGAGAATCCATGTGAGGGCCTCTTTCATCACAATGACAACACATGGCCAGCACGGAAGAGTGAAAACCCAGGACAGAGCCACCATGGCCCTCTATAGGTTCTGTCTTCCTTTTTCTCCACCAAGCTGTGTCTGCCAGTGCCCACTGCCTTTCCCTTCCCCGCTCCACAGGCTCCCACTTAGTTTTCTTTCTCCAACACAGCCTGTCCACAACTGCTCAACAGCCTGTAAAACTCTAATGTACATAAACTTTGTACTGAAGTGTAACAAGAGCACAAATTACAACTACACAACCCATTCGATTTACCTAAATTTAATTACAGCCCAGTTCAAGAAGCAGAAAGCACATTATCTGCATACCAAAGGCCCCCTCAGAGCCCTCCAAGTCATATTCTCTCTCAAGACCCTGACTTCATGAATTAGCTTTGTTCTTTTTGAAATTTCTATAAATGCAGTCATAGTTTTTCTGTCTTCTTTTGCTCGATATACTTGTAGGAGACACCCACCTTCATGCATGTGGCAACAATTTGTTCTTCTATGACTTCTGTCATATGCCTAGCAGTTCATCTACTTAACTGTTGATGCCCCTTTAGTTTATTTTCAGTTTAAATCTACTGCAACCAGCACTGCTGTGAACAAAATTCTGTACTTGTCATCTGGTGAATATATGGGTAGTATCTCTGTAAAGCACTAACCTGGTTATACTAAACTATACTCAGAATTCCCTACCTTGTATATTTCCAGTTGAGATTTGGAAGTCAGAAGTGAAACAGTAGCCATGTTGTGTTCACATGAGTGTGGGAGCATCAGGCAGCTCACCTCCATTGTGGCTTGTCACAGGCTCAGCACAGAGGTGAGAGGCAGCAGCCAGGCCCGCCAATGCTAGATGCTCCTTCAGCTTCTCTGACTTCTAAGCTAGGTATTTTTTCAACTCCATAATGAAGGACACCAGGTCTTCCTATAGGAAATCCAAGTCTTGGAGTCTGACCCAGCCAGGTTCCTGTCCATCATAAGTTCCAGACATTCCCCTTTCCACCTTTTTGCCCTTCCTCCATGACTGTCTACTAAGTGGACCTCAAGCAGCATCTCAGAGACAAGACCACAGCTTTCACAGGCTGCCCACTAGCTCCCACTGTTCCACCGAACAATTCCTGCAGGAAATCCTTTTATGTTTCTCCTCATTCTACTCCTCTGATTGACTGAACTTTGACTGAAACAACATGCACACATTTCCGTTGACTATATCCCTAAAAGCAGAACTGCTTTAAACTAAGGAAACTTCTATGATTCTTAAGCTTATGTTAACAGAGTTTCTGCAAAAAAAGAAAAAATTTCAAAAGTTGTAAAGGGGATTTTTTTTAAACCAAATTATCTTTTTTGGGGGGTGGGTGGGTACCAGGGATTGAACTCAGGGGCACTCAATCACCGGGCCACATCCCTAGCCCTATTTTGTATTTTTTATTTAGAGACAGTGTCTCACGGAGCTGCTTAGTGCCTCCCTGTTGCTGAGGCTGGTTTGAATTCACAATCTTCCTGCCTAAGCCTCCCAAACTGCTTGGGATTACAGGTGTGGTGTCACCACACCTGGCTTGACCAAATTATCTTAAGTGAAACAAAGATGGACTCATTTCTTTACTGTAAGGACTTCTCAGAGCCTTTAATATGCCATTCTATGTTGTGAATCTCAATGAGATCAAAATATTGCTTAATGTTTCCCAAAATTATTTGGCTACTACACATGCTTTTATGGAGCATCTTAAGGGATTAATTTTATAGAAGGCATTTTTGTCTTTTTTTTTTTTTTAACAATTGCTAAGCTGCAAGCTGTCCTCAATATCCTCTCTACCTTTCTCATATGGACTAAAACTCACCGTTTTTATATTGGTTTATGGCCTCCCAAATGAAGACTGTTTCTCAGTACCTTCTTGCATGCAGGCTATGTGAGTAAATTCTGGCCAGCAGAATGTGGACAGAAGTATGTAGTTTCTAGACTGTGCCTGAAAGAGAAGAAGCTGCCCTTTTCTCCATTCTGCTGTCTGGAATGTGGACGTGGTGACATAGCATGGCAGAGAAGATGGAATCATAAGCCAAAATAAGCCCACATCACTGGATGACTCCGGGGGATCTGAGCCAGTATTCCACCCCTCCGCCAGCTACCTACAGTCACGTGAAAAAGAAATGAAATCCTATCTTGACTAAACCACAGTTAATTCGGATTACTGGCATTTATGGCCAAACCTATGTCCTACTTAATACAACTGACCTAGAGGATAAAATCCCCAACCCTTAGCTGGTTCTCAACGGCCTCCTTGTTCCTCTGTGCCTGATAAATCACAGAAATGGAAAGAACCCAAGGGAGGAAATGACATCCTGTTGGTTACAGGATGGACTTCTAGATGGGCACAAGTCCCTCTGCGTTGAGAGGAAGGTCCATCAGGACCAGGATGGTGAATCATGTAACGGGGCAGAGGCTCCAGAATGCCACTCTGGCAAGAGTCATCTTAACCCCACAGGAAGTACATTTCTGCTAGCATATTCCTTGAATGAAAGGAAAGCAGATACAGCTACAGTGGCCCTTATCCCAACCTATTATAATGTCTTGGATGTCTATCTTGAGGAGTCTGTGAACTTCTAAAGGCAGGAACTCTGCTTGTTTGCCTTCACATCTCAACAAATCACAGTGCCTAGCACAGGCCAGGAAGGGAATTTTTAAAAATCTAAACAAAATAAAACAAAAAAAACCCCACAAAACAGTTTAAAAGCTAATTGATGAATCAGTATTAATACCCTGGAATTGGTAAATACTGTGGTTATGAAGGAATATGACCTCATTGTGTCTGAGGTCTTATATCTACAACCTACTTTCAAATGGCTCAGAGAGGAGGGGGATATATATCTATATCTGTTTATGATAAGTTCCACTAATTTCATTTGCTTAGTTTGTGTCATATAATTGATATATTAAGGAACAATTTGAACACAGAGAACCTCACATTTGCTTACACAATAGGCTCAATAAAATCCTAATGAAAACCCCACAACATTATCTAGCGCATATTGACAAATTAATTCTAAAGTTTGTATGGAAAGGCAAAAGACCCAAAATAGTCAACACAATTCTGAAGAATAAAGTTGGAAGACTAAAATTATCCAATGTCAAGACTTACTATAAAACCACCATAATCAAGATAATATGATATTGGAGAAATATCAGAAAAAAAATTAGTGGAATAGAACAGGAAATCCAGAAACAGATCCATAGCAGTATATTTGACACATCTTTGCCATAAAGCAAAGGCAATGGAGAAAAGAGTCTTTTCAACAAATGATGTGGGGTGTGTGAACATCCACGTGCAAAAAAAAAACAAAACAAAAACTGGATACAGACCTTATGCCTGTCACAAAACTTAATTCAATATGCATAGCAGACCCAACCATAAAATGCAAAATCATAAAACCTTCTAGAAGATTTTCCTAGGAGAAAATCTAGTCTTAGGTTTAGCAATGAGCTTTTAACTACAATACCAAAAGTACAAAGCCATGAAAGAAAAATTGATAAGGTGAACTTCATTAAACTTAAAAACTTATAATGTGTGAAACACACTATCAAGATAATTAAAAGAAAAGCCAGTGTGAAAGAAAATATTCACTAAATATATAACAAATAAATGACTGTTTTCCGAACCACACAAAGAATTCTTACAATCCAACTATTAGAAAACAAACAATCCAATTTTTAAAATAGGCAAAAGACCTGGACACTTTATCAAAGAAGGTAAACAACAGCAAATAAGTATATGAAAAAATGTTGATCATTATACCTCATCAGGGAATTATAAACTAAAACAATGATGAGATACCACTAGGCTCCTATTAGCATGGCTAAAATTCAAAACATACAATGTTGACAAGAATGTGGATGAAGAACTCTCATTTATTTCTGGTGCAACCAAACAGTACTGTAGGGCCACTCTAAAAGATAGTCTGGTGATATCTTTACAAAACTAAACATAGTCTTATCATATGACCCAGTAGTCATGTTTCCTTGTAGTTATCCAAATGAGTTGAAACCTATATCCACACAAAAACCTACAAACATGTTTATGGGGGCAGTTTGTCCACAATTGCCCCAAACTGGAAGCAAAAAAAATGTCCTTCTGTAAGTAAATGAATAAACAAACTGGGGGATATCCATAAAATGAAATAGTGTTCAGAAATAAAAAAGAAACGAGCCATGGAGTCATGAAAAAATACGGAGAAACCCTAAATGCATACAGTCAAAAAGACTATCTACTGTATAAGTCCAATCATGTGACATTCTTGACAAAGGCAAAATTATAGCCACAGTAAAATAATCCATGAGAAGGGAGGAATAAGCAGGTAGTGCACAAGGGATTTTTAGGACAGTGAAGCTACTCTGTATGTTACTGATATGGTGGATAGATAATCTCTCTGAATTCTTTAAAACCCACAGAACAGTACAGCAGAGTGAACCCTAATGTAAAGGTTAATAAATTCATACAATAAGGTAATAATATTGGCTTATCAATTGTAACAAATAAACCATACTAATGAAAGATGTTCATATCAGAGGGAAACTATATATGGAGTTGGGGGAGGTGGTATAAAGGGAATCTTCTGTACTTTCTGCTTAAAGTTTTCTCTGAGCCTTAAACCACTCTAAAAAATATTAATTTAAAAAATTTAATTGGTGAGTTAACCTAGGTTAATTGCCCTAGGATGGCAATGATATTATGGCTATACAGAAAAAAAAAAGCCTTAGATTTATATTGAAGTATTGAGAAATTAAAAAGTCATGGCAACTCACTTTCAAATAGCTCCACAAAGATAAATGTATATAAATATAAAATATCCACCACATACACAGTCAGTTCTTCTATAACACTTGATAAATGTTCCAAGACAATGATATCAGAGAATAATTTGATTGTAGGGAATTTCACATTTGTTTACACATGATCATAAGAAACTGTGAATTCAGAAAACAATATTCATGAACCATGAAGGAAAACCCCAAAATTCACCTTAGACTTGTACCTGCCACCTCAGGTCACCATGTATCATGAGCCACTCCTACCTACCTCTAGTGTCACAATTTTCCATTGCCTTCAGATAGCCCTTCTTCTACTATTTCACTGTGACTTACAAATCCAACCCTTCTGACACTCCCATACACAAGCTCCAGGTCTTTCGAAGGTGAAGTTCCATCTTTATTTAGTATGTATGTGTTTTATAACTATTTAATGTAGGCAAAAAGTTTTATCATTTGTATTAACTTTGTTTTTTTAAAAGAAAAAATATGTCACTGACAAAGTTAAAAAAAAAAATATATATATATATATATATATATATA
>NW_026000164.1:10061472-10078404 GCF_001458135.2 Marmota marmota marmota | reverse complement strand
AAAAAAAAAAAAAAAAAAAAAAAAAAAAAAAAAAAAAAAATAGCATTTCTTATAGGAAGCCATTTAATGGCAGAAAAACCTTACATTGAATGCCACCTATCATTCATACTCTATGCTCTGAGCTTTTTCGAATATCCTCATTATATTAATGAAAACTTAACCAAGAAGCTGGAATCTGGAAGGATTGAACAAGAGAATCCTCAAAAAGAGGAGTTGCCTTGACAACGTGCCCTTCCCTAACCTGTTCTTCTTCCAAACCCACATCCTCCCTCTTCTTGGGCCACATCTTGGGCCTATCCCAGGTACCTGTGGACACTGCCTCACCTCTTCTGCAAAGATAATTTACAAGGAGGAGTTCACAAGACCAAGGGAGGAACAAATGTGGCAATCTGTATTGTGTACATTCAGCCTGTCACTCAATAAATATTGGTGGAGCATAACTCGTCAGCACAGTGCCAGGTGCTCAGCTCATGCAAAAGCACGTGTGTCCTTGTTTAAAGGAACCTGGACTAACAGATTGCTGGGCTGGCAGCTCAGTTACCAGGGAAGCCAGAAAGGCTGTGGATGTACAGATGGTCTGAACTCTGCTACTTCAGTGCTCCAAAAGTCAGCCTAGTGGGTGTGCATGAGAGGGCCTCCAGAGTTGGTGTTTTAGAAGAGTCTAGGCGAAGCGAGATAGAGGCTGTACCATCTACATAAAGGATTGCCTCTGTCTTCCAACTATTCTGCTTAAATGTGAAATGGCCTTACCCCTGGGGCATTCAAGAATTCATCAACCATCATTTTTGAGGAATAAAAGACTGCGGCTACTGTTACTGCTGCCTCATAAAAAGTCCCTCTTAAAATATTTAAGGTAGAGAAACTAGTGCTCTTGAACTAAAATGATCTCTAATGGGAACTATGTGATTTTTTTTCTTTCTCTTTCCTCTGTTGGGTGGCTCCAGTCAAGCACTTCCTCTTGAGATCTTCATATACTGAATGGTGACTGCCCCAGCTTGACATCCTCTTACAGCTCCTCTGACCCAAGAGTGGACTGAACTCTCTACAGTTCCCTCCAACATGTGTCTTCAGTTTAATCTGTCAGCTTCCTCCCATTAGTGTACACACACATATCCCCTAATTCCAGCCAGAAAATAAAAGGGAATCTTGTCTCAGCAATTAAGGCAAAAATCCAAGAGCATTCTTGGTCCTGACAACACAATTCTTTTATATAAATCACCTCTTTAGGGACCACCAAATCCCAGAGATGGAAGAAACTTCAACAGAGTAATTGGTTCAGACCCCAACCTGCCCATATCAATTGACTTTTGACTTGAAACTCTTAACACCAAATAGGATGAGGGCACATGCAAAGCAAAGAGAGAAAGAGTCAATATAAAGAGCCCTGAGTTAGGCAGAACTTAATCCTGGTGATTGCAAGTCAGCCATATGTCAGTCTGTGGCTGAATTTCAATGCATTACTTTTACATAGAAAAAAAATTCCAATTCACAGACCCCATCTGATTTCTTACTGGAAGTGAATGGGGTGGTGGATTATAGGGAAATAATGCAGGTCCCGGAGGCAGGTAGACCCTGGCTCTGGCCCCACCGCTCTGACCAGCCCACTTCATAGCTTTGTGCATCTGTTTTTCTCATCATTACAATGAAGACTGTTGGGAGAATCTGAGGCAAGGTCCATAAAGCCTGTAGCACATACTGGACATGCAGCAAGTGGTAGATATTATGATGCCCTCTCCAGTTTTTCTTCCTACAGATTTCAAGAAGGAAAACTTAACTTACAACAGATGGCTACAAACTGGCTTTCCCTTTAAAAACCACAAACAGGTGAAGTTCCAATAGCCAAGGAAAGATTCTGCCAGTGTGGGATTCATCAAATCAATCACAACTGCATTCAAAATCAACCACAATTGTATTCCACTGACATCTGATGGAAAACACAGAGAAAGCACAGTGACCTAGGAGGCTTCCTTGTTGGGCATCAGAACAGGCTTTTCCTTTGCCTGTGAGCTTGCCCTTCTCAGCACTGCTCTTTGCATTTCCAAATTTTTCCATTCTCACTCACTCTGTCACTACACCACCCCCCATTGCTGGGGCCATTTATTATCTGAACCAAGTCAGCTGACCTGGGCAGGTTCCAAGCTATGCCTTAGGCACCAGACCAAACCCTAAACTCACTGTGCCTTTCCACTGGCTCTGTTGTTAAAAGAAATGCTATATCTTCTTGACTGTACAAGAAATCTATGGAGATTAAAATTAGTATGTGTGAGCAATTGAAAATATGCCCATCTGACATAAGCATGGAGCCTCTAGGTGCACTAAATGAAACAGGTGATTAGATATAATTCGGGCATTGGCTAGAGGCTGACGGAGAACAGATAGCAATTCTCTTCTAATCTGGAAGACTAAAAGAAGAAACAGCTTGAAAACCTTACCAGATGATATGACTTACAACCATTTTCTCCCCTTCCAAGTCATCCCAATATAAACACACAAAGGATAGAAGTTTCCCCCAGATACCCACAAAACGGCTCTGGGTGAAATGTAGAGGTGTAAAATGAATCTCATAGAGAAACAATAGAAATAGGTGGACTCAGGTGACCATGAACTGCAGGTCCAAAGCTTCATCAACTTCAGGCCCACACATAGTCCTGGCGCACTGGGGAGATAGCTACTGCCATCACCACGGGGCATCCCAAGTGTAACAAAATCTTTTCTTTTAAGCAGAGAAGACAAAATATAACTAGAATCCCAAAGAACAAAATAAAAACTAAAATCAGGAACTAAATTATGGGGTTAACACAATGAAAAAGCAATATTCTGGCTGCCAACCCCTTCCACTTGGCTTGCAGAATTAGCATCTGGGCCTGATTTCAATAGCAGCTTTGTAGCCCAGACGGCCAGTACCACCATCCTACAGCTAGCTCCCTGCTCCAGATAAAGTGGGTGCATGTGTGTGTGTGCGTGCGCAAGTGTGTGTGTATGTATGTGTGGGTGCTTGCAAGAATACATGCCGACATGCACCTCACCTTGAACCCAAAGCCCCTAGTATATGTATCATTTATAGATCCAACAACTAAAATTTCAAGCCATGAGTCCAGTGAAAATAGTCTTTGTTTCTACCCTTTCTGATTTTTCTTACAGATGCCCTATCCAGCTTTCCAAAACTTGTATCTAAAAGTGTAAAAGAATTTTTCTTATTTTCATTCACCAGCTGGAGAATCACTGAGCAGATTCTTGCCCAAAGACATTCTAAGAGATCCACTTTTCCCTCACACTCTCTTAAATCAACTTCCTTACAGATGAACCACAGCTATGGTTCTCTCCTCTCCCATTCAGCCTCTCCCTCCCCTCCCCCTCTCTCCCCACCCCCCCAACCCCAGATTTGGACACCTACAACAGTAAGCCACACTGGGTGAGAGGATGCATGAAATGCCCATGACCTGGGCAGTAAGTGACCTATGAATGGAAACTGAGGGCATGGGTGGGAGACTTGAGGGAGAGACTAAGCAGAGAGAGAAAAAGTATAGACAAATCCTCCCACCTAGCAATTTCTGTGATATGCTCAGATTTTGGTAAAGAAGCAGTATTCCCCTTTTCTACTTTTGGAAACACAGGCTAAAGGAGGGCAAAAGTCTGGCTGGACCAATATTAAGTAGGAAAATACAGCAGATTTGCCTCAGAAGAGTAAGGAAAACCATAGTCTAAAGTTAGGAGATACAATTATGGTCCCTCCAGCACATGAGGTACCTGTAGGCCTCATCTCTCCTGAACCTGACTTCCAAAAACACCACACAGGACCACCAGGTACTTTCTGACGGCCATCGTCCTAAAGCTAAACTTTGAGGCCCAGTGAACTTCAGTAACATTTATTCACTTGTCTTCTACTTTTAAAAGTTGTGCCATATAACTTTATCTCATCTAAGTACTATCCTATTATTTTTTACAGAATGAAAAGTGCCATTAGGATTGGGATAGATAAAAGAGAGACAAGTTTACAGAAAAAAACAACTGCTCCCCTCCCACCAAAATACCAATGAAAGCTAACAGTGCTCACACACAGCATGCCTCTCTCCTTCTTCCTCCTAGATCCCTATGTAAGTAATAATGGGATCTTAAGGAGCAGAGGTTCAGGCAGTGTAGCCTACTAGAAAGAAACTAGACAGAGTCATGTATTTATTGGTTAGTTAACATTTCCAAAGTACTTTGCCATCCTTGGTGTGTATCCTACATATAATCATCAATTTATAAATTATAATTAAATCAAACAGGATTATAGTAAAATACCTGCACAAAGTGTCACAACATTAGTTATAATACATACTTTCCACATCAGCCTTAGTCTGAAAGTCATTTCACATATCCACTCCATACATACAAACCCACAAAACCATTCTTACTGTCTGTGACTGACAAAGTATTACAGAAGGCCCTAGCTCTTGGGTGCCTTTATAAATTGATTGATGCCAATTATAAAATGATCAACACAAATAATTGACAAATACCAATAACTGATCAATTATCAATATTATCAGCTCTGTGATTAGCATAGGATTTTCTTTTCCTGTTCCTAGGCTTATCATCAGAGAGCTACCACTACTGAATCAGACTCATTAATGATCTCTTTCCATTTCTTCAATTACTTTTAAATACTTGCCAGTACTTTTAAATACTTACTTTTAAATACTTATACTCCTATCTATTTACCTGGTGATGGGGTAAGAAATAAGGAATATAATTTGTTACAAAGTACCTAATTTTGTCTAGAATTAAAGGTTGCTTTGGTCAAAAAGCCCAATATTTTTCATACTGTTGGTATCTGGAAATCCCAATCATATTTGAATCAAGCAGCACATGTAATAAGCTTAAAAAAGAAAAAAAAGGTAGAAAATACCAATATGCACAATGTAGAAGGGGTCTGCACTATTTCATGAAATTTTAATTTCCATTGGGTACATTGTCTATGATGGAAGTGTATTGGCTGTGAAATGTTTCATATGGTGGGTCAAATCAAAAATTTGAAAGCCACTGGAATGGGGCAAAAGAATTAACAGGATTCAGAAAGGCATGAGTTCAACTCCCCACAAAACTTGTCACCAAAAGAGGGACTTACTCCTGGGTGAATCCCACATTCTGCCAGTGACTTGCCAGCTCCAAATCCTTTACCAAAGTTAAGTTACCCTGCCGGGAAGCCATCATCTTCTATCAAATCTGAGTCCCCTCCTCCAGATCAGAACGTTTTCCCTCCATCCCTCCCCACACCACCCCCACCCACAAGCCTGGAAGGAACACCCCAGAAAGCAGCAAATACGTTCCCTTCCAGACAGGCACTCCAAGCTCCAGGAATCCCAGGAGAGATGGACAGGGCTACATGCCTGGGTGCTCTTAGGCCCTAGATTAAGCAAGACTCACGCCTTAAACAAATCCTTCCCCCAGTTCTGAGCAACAGAACAGCTATCGGGTTTAGACGCCCCTTTCAGACCATTAGGTCTCTCAGAGACCTATCTATGCTTTCACTTCTTATTCCCCATAGAATCTCTCGCTCTTAGAAAGCACGGGCCCGTACTGGTTAGTTAGCTTAAAATCATGTGAGACAACCTTTTAATTCTCCAAACATCCCAGAAAGCCTATCCGGGAAGCCTTCTCCTTCAATTGGACTTTCATGGATTCTCTCAGCCCCATCCCTGAATGCTCTCGGTAATAATTCCTCAAAATAACGCCGTCAGGGAAAGTGAAGTTGGCTGCTAGGAAAGTTACGGTGGTGGGGCGGCCGGCAGAGAAGGCGGACACCCTGGGACCGGGAAGCTTGGACCTGCAGTTGGAGGAGGCGTTCACCTGGAAGCTCCTCTCTACGTGAAAAATCTTCTAGCCAAGAAAGAAAACAAAAGCCAACGTGCCTGGGGCCACCCACCGGATCCGCCACCACTGGAGCAGCGCAAACAGGACTGTGGGGACGAGGCACGGGCTGGGGGAGCTGAGAGCTGCGGCGGGACGACAGGAGCCGAGGGCCGGCGGGGCTGGGAACAAAGCCCCGGGGTCCGCTCCGAGGGGGGCGCGCGGGACCTCCCGAGGCGCTGGTCTCTGCGGACGGGGGCTGGCGGCACGCTGCCCCCTCCACGCGCTCCGCGTAGCCCCAGAGCCGAAGGACTGGGGTCGACGGCTAAAGAAGGCAGGTGTGCANAGGCTCCGGCGCCCCGCGGCCTGGCTGGAGGCTTCGTGTGTGCATTTACGTATGTGGGTGCTCGTCACTGGGAGAGTGGTGCAGGACGCGCATCCCTGGGTCTGTCCACCTGCGCGTGGGTGAAGCGCTTTCCCACTAGGATTCCGTGGTATAAATGTACCACTCTGAATTTTTTATACGTCACCTTTATTTTTAAAATCCCATGGTCCTAAAGACCATGACACTCGTATTATATAATACTGAACGTGTGGCAAAATGTGCTCCTAAGCTGGGAAGGAAAGCAGAGGAACCCTGGCTACTCAGGTGTTTTGAATATACACAAATAAAGCCTGAAGGGGGTAATGGGGTTGGCATTTGGAAATTTTATTCTGTTTCTGTAGCAAACCAATTAAGATGCAAATTATTTATTTCCTGATGTATCTACAACTCAAGGGTATTAAACTAGGGGGCGCTGAGGCACTTTGGGAGGTATTCCCACAAAAGATCAGGAACACCCTAAATTGTATGGTCTTGGAAACTAAGGATTTTCTATGGAACCCCCTTTTGAAATTTTAAAAATAAAAATGTGAATACCTCAACCCTTGGGGGTCAATGTGATAGCTATGTAACTTTCAGTGGAAGTATAAACACGAAATAAGATTAGCCATGAAAATGAGAAAAAATGAGGTGGCAAGAGAGAATTGCTCAGATACACAATTCATCCAAGGTTCAGGCAGGCCCCACAGCGCCTGTTTTCAGAAGGACTCAGTGAATTTATGTGTTAGGTGTTGCTCCAGGCCAGTTATGAAGATCCATGTCCTACGTGACCAAGATATAATAATATGATTTAATCCTGTTCCCAAGAAGATAATCAATGACCACCTAAGCTTACTGCTTTGGTCCAAAATCTATGATTTAACCATGAAACATTTTACCCTAAAGAGTAAAGATTGCTCCCATCATTTCTATATTTAGTTCAACCTGACTCCCATGGCCAAGGGCAAGTAAGTGACCATCTATCACTCTCTCCATGGAGCATATAGATAGCAACTGCAATGGAGGGGGAGCTCCTGTACAGTCCAGTCAAGGCCAGGGTGAGGGCAGCCAAGGCCATTTGGCTCATTCAAGGGCCCACCACTCTGGGTTTTACACAAATTCTCCAGGCCAGACACTGAGGAAGTTGCTATTTCAGAAGACCAGACAAAGACCACACAGTCAAAGCTTCTGAAATTTTTATTTTTAAATATAAAAAAGGGGTTCATAGAAGACGCTTAATTTCTAAAGTCATCAGCTTTAAGGCAAATGGACTTTCTCTTTGTCCCCTGAAGGACTTCTTTTCCTGATCTTTTGGGGGTAATATCTGCACCCTAAAAAGCCTCAACACCTCCTAATTTAACACCCTCAGGCTGTACATATACCAGGAAATGAATGTATAGTATCCATCCCTATCAGAAAAGCAAAATTTCCAATCCACACCCCAAACCCATTTTCAGTCTTCATTTAAGTATAAGTATATTCTAGCTCACCAACCATTATGTCTATCTTTATATTCCTAGTACCTAGTAGGCGCTCAAAAAATATTTGTCAACAAAGTAAATGAATGAAAGTAGAGAATTATACCCCTATACAATAGAACCTCTTGCCATGCTTTATCTAGTATCTTGCACTAGTAGCAGATGCTCAAAAATATTAGTGATATGGTGACATCCCCTCTTAGCACACACATTCACAGTCTGAAAGAGGCTTTCTACCTGATCATCAGGTATATCTTCTGTTTCTACTGAATTTCATTAGGTGATCAGAAGGGAACTAATTGAATTTAGCTATTAGAACAGCTCTGCTGGGCAACAAGCATGGAAGACCAGAAGAGGAGGAGCAAGAATCATACAGAGGTCCTAGGTTAATATAATATTTCAAAATGCATTCACCTAGAACACTGCTTGTCTAAATTTTAAAATAAACTCATTTTACTTTCCTAAAAACAAAACAGTAGGGCAAATGCAATCAGCCTTTCAGGCTGGGGACTTATAATTGAGAGGTGGCAATGCCAGGTTAAAATGCATTCACATTTTTCAGGTTCTTGATAATTTTATGTTCATGTTTTGTGATTTAATCTAATTATGCTTTCAAAATATATGTTGGTCATTTGTGATTCCTCTCCAGTGAACTCTGTCCATTTAGTTTCTTAACCTACTCAACACTTATGTTGGTAAAAGTGTAGACAACCTTTTCATTAAATTGTTATTCAATAATTGATACACCACAAATGGCATTGTCCTTTCAATTCCTGTGACTTATAATTCACCTTTAAAGTATAATGTTAAATTACTATGTTTGCCAATCTGTGTATCCTTAGTCACTGCTCTGTCTGTACTTACACTAATACCACAGTAATTTAACCATTAAACATATATTTAAAATTTTATTTCTAGGAAAAGTAGACTTATTTCTTTATGCTTCTTTTAAAAAATCCCCCAGCCATTCTTTATTAATTTTTCATGTGAACTTTACAATCATTTCTTCCAGTTTCAAGAAAAAGTGAGACTTTTCATTTAAATTGCATGAGCAAGACATATTTCCTGGAGAAGAAACAATATCTTTAAATCAAGTCATTTCTTTTGCAGGAAGAGTCTTCCATCCACGTAAGGCATATGTAGCCCTGCATTGTGACCAGTCTGCATAATTAGTGAACCAGGACAAATACTGGTGATCTAGACTGGAGTGCAGATTATGGGAAAAGAGGAGTTGCAACAAAGGATGAAAATAGTAAAAATGTGAATGGGCAAGAAGAGAGTAATGTTCCAATATGGAACATCTATATCCTTATCTGTCATGTGAACTAAAATTCCACAGCCAAATGGATTCTGAGAGGACCTAAGCCCAGGTTATCCAGCCTCCAGATAACCTCCATCCTCCCAGTGGCCTACCATCTATTTTATACATTGTATCTATTTTACTAGTTACAATGTTTCAGCTTTGTATGCACAATGTTTCCTTCACTCCCAGGTCATCTGTGCTGCAGGCCATGTTGGGATAGCCCAAGTTTAAGGTGGAGTAAATCACATGCCACAGATGCTGTGTTCAAGTTGGGCTAGGAATAGTAGAGGCATTAACATGTTCAAAGTTACTAAATTATTTAAAATCAACACATCTTTTCCTTTTAGTCCTAGTTTTAAAATTTGCATTGGGGTTGAAAATTAAACATTTTGAAACCTCATCAAAGTTATCCATTCTTTAACAGTGTTCATCATAGGGATAAATGGAATGCAAATATGCTTGACTACTCTGCAAATACTGAATGAATGCCTACTGTGTTCCAAGTTCTGCTCTAGGTAATGAAAATAGAGCCGCAAACAAGAGTTGAGCACTGCCATCATGAAATTTAGGTTCTGTTGGGGGTGGCGTGGGGAAGGATGATTTTTTAAATTAACCATGAAATATGTAATATATGATGTAATGATAAGTTTTATGCAGGAATGTGACACAGAGCAAGGGGCCAGAGAATGGATTGCAAAGCATAGTTTTAGGAAAGACATCTCTGGGAAGTGACCTTTGAGGGGCAAGTGATACTTGTGAAGAAAGACAAGTCAGAAAGAGCAAGTCAGTCAGAGAAAAGGTCCTGGGACAAATAAGATGTTGGCAGCTGTAGGAACAGCAAGGAGAGCAGAGGCGAATGTGTGCCGGGGGAGATGCTGGAAGAAGTTGAACAGGTTGGGGTGGGTTCTATCGCCCTGTGGGACTCGATGCAGGGTTAGCTCTGTAATTCTGAGTGAAATTGGAAGCAGTGGAGGATTTGAGTACAAGAATGTCATGATCTCACTTACTTTTCAGGAGGAGTCCATTAGCAACTAGATGTAGAATAGAATGCTGTGAGGTTAGGGTGAATACAGTGGACCCCTGCTGGAGGTTTTTGCCTCTAGGGAAGAGGTAAGGATAGAATTGAAAAGATTTCTCCCAGGTTTGAAACCAGATTTAAAGATAGGTAGTTAGTGTAGTTAGGTAAATCGGGTCTAATATTGAATAAGATAAATAAAATGGAGGCCATTATAGAGAATGGAGTCCAGGAAACCAGAGCAGCACTTGGGGAAATTGAAATGTTAATGTCCCCAAGGCCTTGGGAACCCATTCTAAGGAACTGTTAAAGAAACAGCTCCCAGCAAACAGGGAAATGCTGATCAGAAGCTGCCCCAGGCCCTTCTTGCCCAGATTACTCTTTCAGCCCACCTATCTCCCACCTTTTGGGCCTTCCCACCTGCATTCTATCACTGCAAGATAACGGAGAACAAAGGACAGGAATGTGGGAAAGCTGAAAGAAGACCTTAGCTATCTCGGATTCTCCTTTTGGGTACCCTTATTCCTGGGGAGAAGTCTTTTCTGCTGTCCTTTAATAAAGCTTCTACTTTCTACTCTAAACTTGCCTCAGCGTGCTTCTCTGGTGTTGTACTTCAGCATTCGGGGAAGCAAGGACTCCTCACTGGTAAACAGCAGTAACAGGTTGAATGTAGGGTTGGTGGGGAGGGGAGGTACTCACCTATTGCCATTTACTGATATATGAAAAAAGTGCAGAAGGAGTAGGCTTCACTGGGAGGTCTGGACATGTTAAGACTGAGGTGCCTATTAGACATGCAAAGGGAGATGTGATAAGGCAGCTAAAATTTGAAGTTCAAGAAAAAAGTCTGAGACACAGGTATAGATTCAGAAGTGACCTGCTTATAAATAGCATTTCCAGGTGGGGTGAATGATGCTCCAATAAAGTGAGTGTACCCAGGAAAAAGTCTGTGGAACTGAGTCCAGAGCCTCCAGAGTTTAGAGGCCAGAAAAATTAAGAGGGAAGAGTAAAGTGGTTCAAGCACTTTAGGGACTAGTTTTTAAAGCATGTATGTTTCTTTGGTCACTTGGTTACATTTTAAAACATTATTTTAACCATTTAATAAGCATCTATTCATGGCAAAAGATTAAATGTCAAACCTCACACAAGACGTGATGAACAGTGATTGCCTTCTCCTCTAATTCCCCAGTCCCACTCTGGCCATAGAGATAGCCACCTTTGACTAATTTAGAGTTTTCAGTGGTTACCCCTATGGAAAAGCTTTAATTCTGCTTTATCATATTCTTCAAATAAATAATTAAAAGTTTTCCTTAATTTTTTTATTAAGATAAAACTTCAGCATGGGGACCTTTCAGTCAGATCAAAAGTAAAAAGAAGAGGCTGAGAATGTTTGATCGAGTTACTAGTCCTTTGGAGGACAGAAGAGACAGTAAGTCAAGAGAGAGGCAGAAGTACTATAGCTCCAAGAATGAGTATTTTTCATACTTATTCATTTCTTCCCAATCAAATTGTGTGTGTGTGTGTGTGTGTGTGTCTGCGTGCACACCTGCACAGAGGGAGGGAAGGTGAGAGATCTCACCTTCAGCTGCAGGGCTGGCCTTGGTATAGGTCACACAGTCAACCCATTATCTGCTCTAATTTTAGGGAATCTGGAAATAACCACAACCCAACTGAATAACAGGTCAGGCTAGTGAGTTCAGACTGAATTTTTAAAATATCTGCCTTAAAGTATAGGCAGGACATCATCAATCTCTAAATTATTGGACATCAGGTCAGAAATGTGTTCCTATTCTAGGAAGACTGTCTGTGGGCTGAAACACAGCTTATCTCTATTACAATAACCAAGTTGTTAAAAGGCTCCAGTTTTAGCCAAGGATAAGGTTTGGTGAGAGAATCAATTCATTAAAATTAGCTCAATTTTTTGAACAGGTAGATTTATAGATTTCAAATGAATGGATTGACCTAGATATTTTTTACCAATGGCATCAAAATACTCATTGGTAAAATGACCTTGTTATCATGGATTTGCTTTAAAATACCCTCACACCCACCCCAACAAAACTTCAGATATAAATTAAACAAGATTGTAACAATGCCCATAATGTTTGGAGCTAGGTTGTAATATATTGTGACTCCTTATACTATTTTCCTGTTTTTTGGTATGTTTGAACACTTTCATAAGAAAAAGGATAGGAAAGGCAGCAGAACACAACAGACACTAGTATGGCAATATGTAAATCAATGGATGTGTAACTGATGTAATTCTGCAATCTGTATATGGGGTAAAAATGGGAGTTCATAACCCACTTGAATCAAAGTGTGAAATATGATATATCAAGAAATTTGTAATGTTTTGAACAACCAACAATAAAAAATTAAAAAAAAAAAACCTTATCTCACTAAAAAAAAAAGTTATAAACAAAAAGCAGAGTATGGAAACCAGTAGTTTCCAATGGGAACAGTCTCATCAAATACATGACGATCTAACATCACTATTTTTTCAGAGTCTGAATGACTCAGTCTTAACTCAATCTTATGTAATGTGGTAGAGCTTATTCAGTCTGTTCAGATGTGTTTTGCAATTCACTCTCTGAGGTGACAATCAGTAATGTCCTTCCTTGAAGTGACAGACTCTCAAACAAGTATCTCAACATCCATAGCCTTAGTTTTAAACTTTTTCAAAGGAGCAATCTACCCCAAAGTTGAATGCAAGTTTCCAACTCTTGCAAAATCAATTGCAATAGGTAGATTTTCCTGTTTCCTCTTCTTTCCATCAGTGTGTTTAAAGCTTCAGAACCAAAGTTTGGACAGAGTGGAGTCTAGGCTCTTCTTCCTCTTCCTACAATGTGTCTGCAAGAGGTGAGCTTCCTCCAAGCCCATGGTTTAGGGGCTCAAATACAACCTGTCAAATACAATCTGTCCTTCGTCTGTTCAACAACTTCTATTACAACTGGAAAAGTGAATGGTGCAAGTTTCTAATAGAATTACTGTTGATAAGAAGAGAACTAAACTATAACAATGACATTAGTTGCCTTCCTAGGCAAACAATATAGTCATAAATAGGAGTGATTAAGAATTAAAGCAAGGGAGAGAGAAAAGGAAAGGGGCTGATAATAAGAAATACCTAGTCTACCAGGTAATACCCTCTCAGCCTGCATTGGTGCCCTGCCTCCAGGCCTGAGGCACGCTCAGCATTGGGGATCAGGTCCTACTCCGCTGGAAGCAAAGCCAGCTCCCAGCTGGCCCAGAGAGGCAGGAATGACAAACTGTGGGGCTGTGAGTGGAAACTGATCAACACCATCATCTGGCCCACTGATCTCTAAGCAAGAAACGCACGCCTAGGCCCAGAATTTCAATAGATTGCAATTCCTTTACTGGTAACCTGTGAGTCTTCCCTCCCCTTTGATGCTTCTTATGGGCCCTCACAGGATACTGAATCTCTGATACAGGTGAGCAGTGAGCCACTGCATGCTAGAATGATCCAGGACAGTTTGGGTGGCTGGGAGGGAGTAAGGAAGGGCCAAGGCAGGGTCACATGGTGCACCTACCTGCAAAGCTCAGTTTTTAACTGAATAGACACTTTCTCATCTTCCTAGATGGCTTTCATTTGGGTTGCCCTCTTCAGGAATTCTGGTTGGAAATGGGGAAACAATGGAACAAGAGAAAGTGGTGCAGGATCCGTGGAATAGGGAAGTGGTGACAAGCAATGGGTAAAATAAGACTGTCAAGAGAAGGGAAGTTTGTTTCAAACCCATGGAGCTGCCTAAGTTTCCTCCACACCTCCTTCCCTGCACCTTGTTTATCTAGTAAACAATTCCTCTATGCCAGCTGCATCCCTCTAGATCCTCTTAATGGTATTGTGTCATTTTCCTTTTTTATAAACTCACTTTCACGTGGTTTTCTCCTATAAAGTGGTATTTCTGGGGTTTGTTTTCTTTTTCTTTCAGACATATATGTACACATGCACACACACACATTGTGTAATGTTATCATTGTGTAATGATAACCATAATCAAATTAATTAATAAATCCATCACCACCCATGTTGTACGTTAGCTCCCCAGAATTCATTCATCATACAACACATGGTACTTATCCTTTGACCAACTTCTCCCCAGCCCAGGGCAACCACAGTTCTACTCTGCTTCTGTGAGTTGGACTTTTTAGGTTCCACATATTAGTTAGATCATACAGCATTTGTCTTTCTGTGTCTAATTTATGTCTCAGCAAAATGTTCCCTAGGTTCATCTGTGTTGTCATAAGTGGCAGGATTTCCTTCTTTTAGAGGCTGAATACTATTCTATTGTATAAGGTACCTCATTTTAAAAAGTCCACTGACCATCAATGGACAATTGAGTTATTTCCATATCCTAGATATAGTGAATAGTGCTACAGTGAACATGGGTGCAGAGGTCTCTTTGAGCTTCTGAATTCATTTCCCTTGAGTGTACACCCAGAAGAAGAGAGATTGTTGGGTCATTTGGTGGCTTTTACTTCAAAGAGTTTTTTACCCTTCATTTGGGCAATCTGAGAAAAGTTAAATAATGTATATTAGAGATACCTAAACTGTAAGGAAAATAATTTTACAAAGTAAGGCTTTTCTTTTTTTTTTTTTTGAAAAATAGTTGTCATTTTAAAGTGTCCAACATTTGCTTCTTAGTGTTGCTGATCTTTCTTTGGTCAGTTTAAAATTTTATTCAGTTCACTAAGAGCTTTAACCACTAATATTGTGGGGAGGAAGGGTGTCTGAATTAGGGCAAGTGTGTCTGGCAAGGATCTAAGATGTGTCCCTGTCAGGGATACAAACTCCAGCCAAGATATGTTCGAGGCTATAAAAGGATCAATATGATATCCAGGTGATGGTAAATTCTAATGATCTGCTGTTAGCCATTAGGTGCTTGGGGAGGAGAAAAGAAGAGAGGGTGATATTTATATAAGGCAGGTGTAGAGGAGGGAAAATAATTTGTTAGATAATGAGCTTATTCCCCAATGGGCTAATGGGTATTTTTAAAGCCATACTAAATTAAAGGAATCCAACTACCTCACTACTATTTTATAGCACATGGGAACAGGGACACTCTGTAGGGCATACAGAAAAAATTTTGTATATGAATCAGATTTAATTGCTTAGAGAGTTACTGGGAATTTTCTGTAATCAGAATGGAAATAAGGATAAGCTGAGGTCTTACAGATTCATGGTACTTAAGGGAGAAATTTAACACTGTGCCACACAGCTGTTTGTTGGTTGAGGGAAAGGCTGGCTGAAGTTGTAGAACTTGCTGGGTTTTTTTCTCCTTAAGTCTATAGGTGTGGAGTGTTCCCTTCAGAGAGACCTCCTTACCTGTGCTATAAGCTGTTTCACTGAGATGGATGACAGCAGTGTTAACAAAGAGCCAAACCAGAAACTAAACTTTTCCTTTAGTGAAGAAGAGACTGAAAGTGAAGAGCAGAAAAAGGTACAAGAATATGGGGAGACCCAGAGCCCAAGTCCAGAGATGGGTGAGGCCCAGGACTCAGTGGCTTCTTCGACTCCTCCCAGAAACATACAGGAACGCAACACATCTCAGGAGAAAGGTGAGGGTAGCCCAGATCTAATTCTGCGGACTCCAGAGTCAGCTCCTCCCAAATGTCCTGCTACCCCAGCACCAACAGCCAAGAGGAGCAGGCTGCAGCATGGTGACAGCCCCTCCACCCCCAAGGTAAGTTAGCTGTGGAAAGGAGCCAGGTCAGTGTAACCTGTCTTCAGTTCAGCTGACACGGCAACAGGACTCAGTTGTCCGTGTGTCTGTGGTAGACTTTCATCACTGGCTCTGTATATCCCCGGTTTTGTATTATTGGTGGAAATGAAGGACAGTGGAAAGCTACTGAAAAGAATCTGCTTCTTGTCTTCTCAAAATCATAGGTGCCAGTAACTATTTGGCATTGGCCACAAATAAGAGGGGTGGAGGATCCTAAAGCGTATTGGACGTAGAAGTAATTCTGAGATCTAGAGCCAATCTCTGTACTACATTTGAGAAAATTAAGGTCCCAATAGATGAAGTTGCTTATAGCTCAGCCAGTGGCAGAGACAGGGCTAGATACTTCATCTTTTGGACATAGTTCATCATTGTTTCCACCATTCCAGTTGACTATATTTTTGGGGGAAATTATTTTACTTTTTCCTAATACAAGAACATTCACATGAACATATTCATGGCCTTCTATTCTCCCCAGCAGGAACTCCTCCCTCCACTCAGCCTAGTCAAGAGCAGGCTCTTTTATAATAGAAGAGCAAAAAAGTAACTTTTTGATATTTCTTTAAAATTTTGAAATGGCAACTAAGAAGTGGTTTTGTTGTAATTGGTCTTCTATCACACTGCTCACGTTATCCCAACCAGGGTCGAGGCAGGTTACTTCTCATCGACTCTGGTGCCATGGTGTGTGATTCCTAGGATGGGTATTAGTTCTGCTTCCTGCTAGCTCAGCTTGATGTACTTAAGATCATTATAATAACATCTGTGATCCTGCTTGCAGGACAGTCACTGTCAGCGGGTCTCTTTAGTGCCTGCTGAGTTTGCATAGCGTGTCTAACAGGGAATACTAAGCTGCTTGTCTGAATTGCAGACAAAATATGTTCAGGGATCCATCAGCAGATTTTTTCAGTGATCTCAGTACCAATTAATCATTCATTTCTTGAGAATCCACTGTGGGTAGGGAAAATAAGATAAAATCTTTGCCCTCAAAGAGCTTAAAATCTAGCAGGAGAGAGGAGGGAGGGAGGGGGAGGTGGAGAGAGAGAGAGAGAGAGAGAGAGAGAGAGAGAGAAGAGGAAGGGGAGAGGGAAGGGAGGAGGGGGGAGAGGGGGAGAGGGGGAGGAGGGGGAGGGAGGGGAGAGGGGGAGGAGGGGGAGGAGGGGAGAGGGGGAGGAGGGGGAGGGAGGGAGAGGGGGAGGTAGGGGTAGGGTAGG
>NW_026000164.1:10007907-10060704 GCF_001458135.2 Marmota marmota marmota | reverse complement strand
GGAGGGAGAGGGGGAGGGGAGGGGAAGGGGAAAAAGGCAAAAAGACCTTGTTAAGTGCTTCAAGAGTGGTCAGAGTTCTCTGGGCAGATTATCAGTGGAGTGACCTGGAAATAATCAGGTGAAGGAAGCACGAGAATGGCAATGAAAGTTGGCACAGTTTTGATACGTGGAGAAGAACTGGCTGAGAGTGTGGCTTGAGTAGGGAAGGACAATATGACATGGTGCTGTGTTTCATTCATTTGATCATTTTCAACTTAACACCTCATTGTGTTAGCAGATCTTCTGTTGGCAAAACCCATTTACTGTCTTCAAAAAAAAGTGCCCCCCAAATGAATAAAGACAAATAATGAAAAAACAATTCAAGTTCAGATCATGTGTGCTAGAAGAATGGTAGGGCATGAAGAGAAGGAACTATGAACTGAGCTTCAAAATATCAGGGAAGACTTTCCAAAGGAAATAATGTCTGAGAACAGTCTTAAATGATGATTTGGAGTTTTCCAAGCAGAGACTAGAGCTTGGGAGGGAAGCTACAAATGCAACTTCAGAAAGTGCATATTTATGAAAATACAGTTGGATCCAGGACTGGCAGAGAGGAGTTAAGGTGATAATAATTGGTAATGCTATGCTGAGACAATAATTGGTAATCCTTTCTACATAGGAAAGAAAGGTTGGCTTTGTTCAGCTTTGCCCAAGGAGTAGAACCAGAAATCATGTGAAACTGGCTTTAGTTTTCTGTAAGGAATTCCCAGCAGAATTACCTACAGATAGAAAAGCATCATCAGGAGGTAGTAGGGTTACTGTGGCTAAATGTATTGACCACTAGCTGACAGCCACCAGATTGGAATACTCAAGAGATCGAAGCATCAGGGGACTAATTGTGCCAACTGGGCCTTTTCTTCTTGAGATACTATGACATCAGCTGTGTGGGAAGTTTCCTTCTCTTTTCACCTTCTTCAGAAGTCTAGGAGCTACCCCCAGTTTTCCCTTGTCTCCCTTAATCCTCCACACAGAGCGGGACTGAGGGATTTATCTACATGCTCTGGAGCATATTTATACTCTCAATCTGTGTCATCTTCCAGGAATCGTCAATCTGCTTTATCTCCCGGCAGAACTTCCTTTTGTAATGGATGTTACTAATGTCCTTATATCACAAGGGGACCTCATATATTCTGTTGGCTTTCATATTTACAGACTAGAAATTCTGATGTTGTCTGCCCCTATGTGACCAATTTTTCTTTTTCTTTTTTTTTAATCTGAAAATTTCTTAGGCTTTTTAAAAATTTTCCTTGAAATGTGGCAACAGAACTATGTGCTGTGTTCCAGGTGTGGATGTTTCATCTGTCACAGAAGCATTTTGCTTTCCATATGATCAGTATCACAAAACTCCTTCTCAGGGAACCATTTATAATAATTTTAAAAATAGAAAACATGTTTCCCAAAACACATTGGTAATTGAAAAATATCAATGATACAAATATAGTTCTGCTTATTTTGAACCAATAGTCAGTTCTCATGATAAACTCAGCAGAAAATCAAGAGTTTACCAGTGAGGATGTTGGCCACAGCCTCTGAGATTATTCATCCTATAAACTCTTAAGACACAGACAGGGCACTGTAAAAACCCTTGACTTTGATAATAACATATTTCTTCACTAAAATAAATATGTTATTATGTATACTCTGTAACTTCATTCATTTCCACTTATATCAATCATGTATTGAATGTAATAAGCCTCATTTTCATTCTTTGTATATTCACATTCTTTAATGAGTCATATTATAGTCTGGCTTCTGCTTCTATACTAAAAAGTCAGGGGCAGAGATCATCCAAATAGTAGAATTCTTTTATAAAGAGACCCACAATGCAGTGATTACCCTGGGAGGCACATGTGCTACTGTCTACTTACAGATCTATAGCATAGGTAATCCTCTGGTCCCTGGCTCTTAGGACTAATGGAATTCTGTTGTCTCAGAATTTTCTGTCTTTGACTTTCCCCCTTGCCCTTTGGTTGATTCTGGTTCCAGTTAGGTCTATGGTCTCTTACTGTACCACACTTGGAGTATTGTCTTGTATACTCTCCTATTTATTGGTAGCCACTTCTATTGGTTATAGCCACTGCAAAACCTGAAATCTCAAGCAATTATTTCAGAGCACTATTTTTCAATCTCTTTACCTTACTTTATGGAGCTTTTTTTTTCATTTAATGCTATATTTTAAGTGAAATTGGGAACTTATTTTCTCATGTTTAGTTTATGAAATCTCTTCCTTACAAAGTGATTATTTCTGAGACACTGAGAAAAAAATTGCTAACTAATAGATTATGTATTTCTTAAGAGCTAGAATTCACAAACATACCCCTCAGTATCTAGCCAAGAATCTGCTACTTAGTAGGCACTAAATATTTGAGTGAATAATTTGAAGTTAAAGTATAAACTATGGAACATATGGATGGGGTTTTCTATAGAATCATTTTTATTTGTTGAAATGTCCTCATCCTTAAAAATTGGAGGTAGGGCTGGGGATGTGGCTCAAGCGGTAGCTCGCTCGCCTGGCATGCGTGCGGCCCGGGTTCGATCCTCAGCACCACATACAAAGATTCTGTGTCCGCCGAAAACTAAAAAATATTAAAAAAAAAAATTCTCTCTCTCTCTCTCTCTCTCTCTCTTTAAAAAAAATTGGAGGTAGGATTAGAATTGGTGGGTTTCACAGAGAGCTAACAGAATTTCCTAGGGCAAAGGGGTGGAGCTTAACAAAATACAGATTCCTGTGTTCACCTCATAAATAAGAATATTTAGAGATAGAGACTGAGATTCTATGTTTTTCATAGAGCACCAGTTATTATGCAACTAGTTTGCTTTAAGGCCCTTTTAGCAATAACACTTTGTTCAAATATTAGCTAGCTAACTGATATGGAAGTTTTTTGTTTTTTTACTAACCCTATTCTGCCTTGCCTTTGGTTATCCTCATTCAGAGCCTGGTGAGCCCGCCGGAGATTTCTTCAACAGGGAAGCTTCTTCCCCGAAGTTCTAAGCATTTGAGACACACATTTGTTCCCCTCATGGATGAGAGTACCTCACTGGCTCTGGTCAATGTTAATCCATTCACCCCAGAGTCCTATAGACAATCATTCCTTCAAGGCAAGAGGAAGATCCGAGGAGATGTGTAAGTGTAGCTCTCTCTAACTTTTAAGAACCTCTATAGTCAAGGGGAAAGGAAAGAGAGAAAGTAAGTTTAGGAATAAGAACGCTATTTGAATGAAGTTTAAATAATGTTTACATGACTTTCCTCTTAAGTGCCGATGTTTTCACAGAGTTTCTAGCATGTTTCTGTTCCAATACTATACATAACTTCTCTGTAAAAGCAGGGGAAAGTAATTAATAGATCTCTGACTTCAATTAGAAAGTTGAATGGGGTATGGACTGTATTCAAGGGGTCTCAATTGGTTATTTTGGTCCTAGCAGATGGGAATGGTGTAGTTCACACAGCAAACAATATATTGCTACTTAAAGTGTACATTGTGTGACTGGTGATGAGAGCTCCAGAGAATAAGGATTTGAACTTCTCTGTAGGTGATGGAAGACTGATTACAGATAAAAAGATAGTGTTTCTTCCACTTTCAGAGGTGCTGAAAAAATGGAAAGCCAAATTGCCCCATTCCACAAAGGGCATGGAATGGTAGAAATCATCTAAATAAGGACTGTGCATGTTACTCAAAGACATTACCATTATTTCTTTTTTCTTAAGAATGGAATTACCTCTGTAATGGGGACAGTTATATATGTTCATAAGTACCCAGCAAAATAAATGTGCAGTAAATAATCTCAACTTTGCAGAGCAGTAAATATACCATGATGGGTTGTTTCTTTAGATTCAATGAGTATGTGTTATGGAGATATGTGGCCTGAATAGGTTTTTTTTTCAAAACAGTCTCCCAAATCTTAAATAAACAGAATTTCAGCATAAGTATAGCCAGTCTACTTTGGTTTCCAAGAATTCTATTGGTTTCAGCTCTTTAGGAGTCTTTGTATGTCATCAAAATCAATGGCTCCACTTTTCACTGAAGCAAGCAAGAAAAGACAATTAACTTGAATTCCTGGCAATGAAAGTGGTGATACTATAGTCATATTCTTACTGCTTCTAAGATGGTGTTTTCCTCCATTATTTATTGCTTTGTTGTTATTTTATATAAATGTCATTCATAAATATCAGAATGTAGTGCTAAATTTGCCACAAGTGTTCACCAATTTATTTCCATGAATGTAGTGTCCTCTACTTGTACGTCTCCAAAAGAAAAATCTACTGGCTGATCTGTAAGATGAATTTTTCCTAAAGATCCAGAATACAGTCATGCAAGAAGAGGATATTAATCAGTGCTTTCTGCTTATTGAAGAATAACTCAAGACATCTTAGCCAAGTCTAAGTTCTTAGTTCTGTTATATTTACAGTCTGTGAACCAAATTGAAAGCCAGGTTCCAGGTAGGGGTTGGAAGGAGGGTGTAGTGTGGCAATGAAGAGCAAATGCTTTGGGATCAGACTTGATTTCAAATCCCAGTTCTATCACTTACTAATTATGTAACCTAGAGGTTTCTTTTTCTTTTTATTTGTTCTAATTAGTTATACATTACAGTAGAATGCATTTTGACACATTTTACACAAATGGAGCATAACTTCCCATTCCACTGGCTGTACACCAGTAGTGTAACCATACATGTATATAGGGTAATAATGTCTGTCTCATTCTACCTTCCTTCCCATCCCCACAGCCCCACCCCTCTCTACACTTCTCTCTGCACAATTCAAAGTTCCTTCATCTTCCCTAGCCTGCCCCCAACATGGACCAGCATCCACTTATCAGATAAAACATTCGGCCTTTGGTTTTTTTGGGATAGGTTTATTTTACTTAGCATGATATTCTCTAGTTGCATCCATTTACCTGCAAATGCCATAATTTCATTCTTCTTTAAGACTGAGTAATATTCCACTGTGTATATGTACCACAATTTTTTTATCCATTAATCTGTTAGTTTCAGAGTTTGGCTATTGTGAATTGAGCTGCTAAAACATTGATGTGGCTATATCACTGTATGTGCTGATTTTAAGCCCTTTGGGTATAAACTGAGGAGTGGGGTAGCTGGGTCAAATGGTGGTTCCATTTAAAGTTTTCTGAGGAATTTCCATACTGCTTTCCATAGTGGTTTCACCAGTTTGCAGTCCCACCAGCAATGGATGAGTGTGCCTTTTTCCTCACATCCTCGCCAACAGTTATTATTGCTTGTATTCTTGATTATTGCTTAAATTGCCATTCTGACTGGAGAGAGATGAAATTTTGGAGTAGTTTTGATCTGCATTTCTCTAATTGGTAGAGATGATGAACATTTTTTCATGTTTGTTGATCATTGAATTTTTTTTCTGTGAATTGTCTGTTCAGTTTCTTAGCTCATTTATTGATTGTGTTTTTTTGGTGTGTGTGTGTGTGGTGTGTGGTGTGTGGTGTGTGTGTGTGTGTGTGTGAAATTTTTTGAGTTCTTTATATATCCTGGAGATTAGTGCTCTAAGAAACTACAGAACACTAAAGAAAGAGATTGAAGAAGACCTTAGATGATGGAAAGTTCTCCCATGCTGTTGGATAGGCAGAATTAATATTCAGAATGGCCATACTACCAAAAGTGTTATATAGATTTAATGTAATTCCTATTAAAATCCCAATGACATTCTTCATAGAATTAGAAAAAGCAATCATGAAATTCATTTGGAAATAAGAGAATCAGAATAGCCAAAGCAATCCTTAGCAAGAAGAATGAAGCAGGAGGCATCAAAATACCAGACATTGAACTATACTACAGAACAATAATAACAAAACCAGCATGGTATTGGCACCAAAATAGACATGTAGATCAATGGTTCAAAATAGAAGATAAAGAGACAGACCTCATAAATACAATTATCTCCTACTAGACAAAGATGCCAAAAACATACATTGGAGAAAATATAGCCTACTCAACAAATGGTGCTGGGAAAACTGGAAATCCACATGTAACAAAATGAAATTAAACCTATATCTCTCACCATGCACATAACTCAATTCAAAGTGGATCGAGGACTTACGCACTAGAACAGAGACCCTGCGCCTAATAGAAGAAAAAGTGGGCCCAAATCTTCATCATGTCAGCTTAAAAAGACTCAATAAATGGGATGGATTCAAACTACAAAGCTTCTTCTCAGCAAAGGAAACAATAATGTGAAGACTGAGCCTACACAATGGGAGAAAATCTTTAACCTGGACTTTGGCAGCACTCTCTGTCTTGGTTAGCTTATTGGGGACGATAATGCCCACATAGAGTTTCACGGATGTTCTCTTCTCTCCCTTGCTTCCAATTCTTAGCACATGGTGTTCTACTTGCCTAGAACTCCCACTTGTTTTCCTAAGCTGGATCCCACTCATTCTTGGAATCTTAGCTTACATATCCTCTCTTTTGAGAAAGCTTTTTAGTCTCAAAATACTTAACTGGACATTGGCCACAGTATCCCTTAATGCTTTTTTTTTTAATCTTTAGTTGTAGGTGGACACAAACCTTTATTATTTTATTTATTTTTATGTGATGCTAAGGATCGAACTCAGTACCTCACACGTGTGAGGCAAGCACCCTACCATTGAGCTACAACCCCAGTCCTAATGCTTTGTTCTTAGCCTGCCTGATGTTCTCATAGAGAAACTTCCTGGTTATCCCTGCCTTCAGACAGAGATTAAAGCAAGGAAGAAACTGTCTTATAGCCCCAGAACCTAGCACAGCACCAGGCTTCATCAGTGCATTAACATATATAAGCATACCTTGATACAACGCCTTTCTTTTTCCTTAGAGAGGAAGCTGGCTCGGAGGAAGGCAAATTGGAAGGGCTGCCTGCCAAGGTGAGCATGATTCTCTGGCCCCGCTGTCAGGACACAGGCTTTTCATCCTGTTCTCTCTCCATCTCCCCTGTCTTCTCATCTCTCCTCTCCCCTCCCTTTTTGCCCTTTCTCTCCCCCCTTCCCTTACCTCTCTCTTCCTTGCCCCTTCTCCCTCCCTTCTCTTTTTTCCTTCCTCCCCCTTTTCTCACCCTCTCTCCTGTACCCACCTCGGTACCTCTCCACCTCCTTCTCTTTTCCTCCCTCTCTCCCTGTCTTCACCCTGCTCCTGTCCTCCTTGGGCTTCCTCTTTCCTTTTTTCTCCTCCTCTGCCTCTTCCCCCTCCCCCTCCCCAGCCCTTTATTTCTATACTAATGGGATGTAGAAATGACAGGAAAATCCAGACATTTTTTTTTTTCAAATGGCAAAACAGAATGGGGGACAATGGTATAAAACCAGAGGTTTGTATGTAAAATTTTAGTGCTTTTGTTTGTGTGTGTGCATTGCTGGAGATGGCTTTAGGCATGCTAGAAAAGCTCTCTACTGGTGAACCTTCTCTCTGAGCTATGTCACTAGTCCAAATTTCAGCTCTTAAATGTGTCCCTATCTATTGAGTTTTATATTGTTTGCAGTCTTCCATGTAGTATTCCTCTTCTGGTAATCGGACCTAAGAAACTAATACTCTAAATACTACCTCAGAAATGTTTGTTACATCTTAATTGTGATAACAAAAAGTAGGGGGTTGCTAAATGCCCAATAAAACAATGACTAATTTAATATAATATTGAGTCAATAAAAATTAAATTGGAATTAAGATGTTTATAATGTATAAAAACATGGATCAGTTCAATGTTCAGTGTACAAGAACCCTCAAAAAACTAAATGAGGAATGATCACAATTATGTGTTACATATTCATTGAATTAGTAGAAACTACTCGAATAGTGGAAATTTAATTTTTTTCCTTCTAATTCCTAAAGTTTTCTGCAGCAAATTTTATCTGTTGCATAAAGGAGTTGATATTTTAAAACATGACTGTAACCATCTTGGAGAAGATGACCATGGGCACATGCTTCCTTTTATAAGCAGATGTTTCTAACTTATGCCTTCACTACTCTTGGAATTTTATTCTTATTTTGTAAGGCATCTCCTAGCTTCAGATAGAAATGTCAAAAATATTCATTAAGCATTTAATATGTGAAACACATTGTATTTGGTTCCCATAAGGAATAAAAACTATATGAAAGTCACTTCCTAAGAGGAACTAACACCTTTGAAATTTCAAAATAATCTAAACATAAATGTGAAGTTAAAAGATGTGTATATTTATTTGTATACTTGTGTGATGTGTATATACATACCCATGTATTTATTTAAAACTTCGGTGGAGGGTTAGAAAAGATGTAGGAAGCAAGTCCACCAGAATACAGTGTATCAAAATAATTCTGGGCAAAGGAATAAGTAAATGCTCTGAAGGTGGAGGAGGTTATGTTGTGAGAGGGTGGGATTGGAGAAATTGCAAGGATGGTGAGCTGGCAGATTTGGTATCTGAGATGAAGGTGGTAAGGTAGTACTGTGCATCTGATGAGAGGGCCTTCAGTTCTCTTGTTAGACGTTTAAATTTCGCACCAGGAAACAATTAATTGTCTGATTCTGTGGTATCATTTTGCAAAAATAATTCTTACTATTAAAGGAGTTAGAAAGAGGGACAATAGTTATAGTAAATCCAGATATGTAGTAAATGTCTTGAGATTGGCTAAGGGCAATGGAAATTGGAGACCTAGATGATGAAGACTGATTGGAATTGGATGTTAAAATGAGCTAGTTAACATCCACATATCAAAAAGAACATTTGAAGTTGTGCTGAAATTGTGTACAATGAATCAAAATGCATTCTGCTGTCTCATATACCTAATAAAAAATTTTTAAAAAAGAACATTTGGCCTTTGTTTTTGGGCGATATTCTCTAGCTCCATCCATTCACAGGCAAATGCCATAATTTCATTCTTCTTTAAGGCTGAGTAATATGCTACTGTGTATATATACCACAATTTCTTTAACATTCATCTGTTGAAGGGCATCTAGGATGGTTCCATAGCTTAGCTATTGTAAATTGAGGTGCTATAAACATTGATGTGGCTGCCTGACTTTAGTATGTGGATTTTAAGTCCTTTGGGTATAAACCAAGGAGTGGGATGACTGGGTCAAATAATGGTTACAAATTCAAGTTTTCTTGGGACTCTACATACTAATTCCATAGTGCTTGAACCAATTTGCAGACCTATGAGCAAGGTATGAGTGTACCTTTTCAACACTCACATCCTTTTCAACATTTAGTGTTACTTGTATTCTTGATAATTGCCATTCTGACTGGAGTGAGATGAAATCTCAGTGTAGTTTTAATTCACATTTTTCTAATTGCTAGAGATGTTGAACACTCTTTATATATTTTTGACCGTGCACATTTCTCCTTCTGTGAAGTGTCTTTTCAGTTCCTTGGCTCTTTTATTAATTGGGTTATTGGTTTTTTTTGGTGCTAAGTTTTTTGAGTTATTTATATATCCTGAAAGTTAATGCTGTACCTGAGGTGCATGTGGTAAAGATTTTCTCCTTTTATGTAGGCTCTCTCTTCATGTTATTGATTTGTAACAATATTTTCTAATATATATATATATATATATAAAAATATATATATATAAATATATATATATATAAAAATATATATATATATAAATATATATATATAAAAAAATATATATATATATATAAATATATATATAAATAAATATATATATATATATATATAATTTTATATGATAGCACAATGCATTACAATTCTTATTTCACATACAATTCTTATTTCATTTCTACTCTGAATATCGACACAAATAGAACAATTTGATATGTGGATGCTAATATACATAAGGGTGGGCTAGGGAAGAATAGAGATACTTTGGATTGAACAGAGGGGAGTGAAGGGAAGGAAGAGTGTAAGGGAGTAGGAATGATAGTAGAATGAGTCAGACATTATTACCCTATTTGTATATAGATTATATGACTGGTGTGATTCTACATCATGTAAAACCAGAAGAAAGAGAAATTCTATTCCATGTATGTATGATGTGTCAAAATACATTCTACAGTTATGTATACCTAATTAGATATAAATATAAATAAAAGTATCATTGCAGTCAAAATGAACTAGTTAAAATTAAAAAAAACCCAACTTTATTTACTTATTTATTTTTGATCCCAGGGATTGAACCCAGGGTGCTTAATCACTGAGCCACATCCCCACTTTTATTTAATTTTTTAAAAAATTTTGAGACAGGGTCTCACTAAGTTGCTTAGGGCCTTTCCAAGTTGCTGAGGCCAGCTTTGACCTCATGATCCTCCTGCCTTGGTCTCCCAAGCTGCAGGGATTACAGATGTGCACCATAGTGTCTGGCTAAGAATTAATATTTTTTAAACCACTGAAGTTAGAAGATAAAAATTTCTGCTAATTGGGAAATTAGGAAAAGGTGACTTTGGTAGACAAATCAAGTTCATAGTAAATTGATGGAGATGCTGATCATAATAGTTTGCTGAAAATTTCCTATGTGCTGGGCATTCTACTAAGTTATCTATCTTATTATTACATACAATATAAGTAATAGGATATTACATATTTTCATGTAATAACCTTAAGGAGCAGTGGCTATGATCTTCATCTTACAGATGAGAAAGCTGATAAAGGAATTCAATTATTTGTCTGGAATTATTTACTAGGTGGGAAAAGAGGGATGTCACTAGTTGGCCAGTAGGGAGAAGGTTTGCTTTGCTTGAGCATTTATTCTGAACTAATCAAGCGAGCATTTTTGTTCTTCAGGCCAAGATTTTTGAGAAAACTATTTGTAACCAAGTCCATTCAATATGAGATGGAAATCTTAGCATGAGGACGGTGAGAAATGTAAAGAAGAGATTCAAAGGGACGTTTTGGTTTTTGATTTGCTCTTCCTCAGCCGAGGACAGTAGTGCTAGGTATGACAACATGTGTTCTCTGTAGAAACATATAGAAAATAATACTATGACTAGGTAGAAGAAAGACCATTAGAGAATGCACAAGAAATGTCAATACAGAATTGTGTGGAAAGTTACAAAGAACAGAGAAGGTAGTCAGACATTGAGGGATTCTTGCTACTGTGAATATCGACACAAATAGAACCTACTGCATTTGCCTCAAGTCTTTTTCAAAACCTAAAGAATTTAAGAATGTAATATGGTTCTTTTTTCATTGCTCACAATATGTTGGGAAGAGTTATTCTAATTCTCTTTCTATAAAAATATTTTAGAAAAGTGTTCTACAAGAAACTAACATGGCTTCCCGCTATGAAAAGGAATTCTTGGAGGTAGAAAAAATCGGGGTTGGAGAATTTGGTACAGTCTACAAGTGCATTAAGAGGCTGGATGGATGTGTTTATGCAATAAAGCGCTCTACAAAACCTTTTACAGAATTGTCAAATGAGTGAGTACCTTCGAAATACACTAGAGGTGCAATCTTGGATTTGGAAAGCTGTTTCTTTTCAAAATATTTTAAATGCGAGTGCTGATAGCATGAAACAAATACTCGTTGCTTCTTTGTTGTCATTTTAAAATTCTCCTCCCCCAGTGTATGTCGTCTTATGTTCATTACTTTCTTGAGTTTTTCAGATCACTTTTTCCAGAGACAAGTTCCTAAACTATAACATAATTTCAAATACTGTTGTGAGTGTGGGTTTTTTTTTTTGTGTGTGTGTGTAAATCTCTTAGCTTTTACATTTTAATACTGGTCTTACTGTCTTTTTTTTAATGAGTAGATTTATGGAATTATCTTTTGATACTTGTTCAGTTCATCAGAAATACTGCTGAGAAAGAAATTATCGTTGACTCACTGAGTTACCTCTACTTTGCATTAATAATGAATACAATGGTCAAGTTTCAGAGACAATACACAAGGAAAAATTATTTACAATAATTTATATTTCATCCCAGAGCTAATTGTTAGCAATTTCTTCCTTGGTTATAAGGAAAACAAATATTTTCAGATTCCACCAATACTTTTTATGAATTCTTTGGATATAATACTATGCTGAATCCTGAAATTACAGACTTTGAAATTCATTTTTATATTGAAATTCATCAAGTACTATATTTTGCTTACCTTGTATTGGGTTTTCCTATTGTATAACAAATGTCTATCACTAAGACTCTCTATGACTATATCATATTGACTGAGTTTAATATTGACTCTAATGAGGGGCTGCGGTGGTGGCTTAGTAATAGAGCACTTGCCTAGCATGTGTGAGGCACTGGGTTTGATTCTCAGCACCACATATAAATAAATAAAACATAAAGGTCCATTGACAACTAAAAAAAAAAGACTATAATGACAATCTAGCCTTTCAGGGAAGATAGAGACCCATCACAATATCCACCATGGGTGGTATGGTGACTTTCTTGTTAAGCCCTTAAGGTTTTTATATTGTGATACAGTGAAATTAAGATCTGAGCCTGTCTACTATTGTGACAGTAAACACCTAAGATTCCTCTTCACATATGCCATATTCAATATAACAACAGAGGACCTTGGTACCAGGTTGACCAAGCTTCTGGTCTAACCACTATCACTTTGAATTTGGACCAGTCACTTACTTTCTAGAGACTTCATATTTCCCACTGTGTCTTACCAATGAAGACTGAATGAGATAAAATAATAAGCATGCAGTAAGCACCCAGCAAATGTTCTGCCATTGTTCATGCCTCATATTTTCTTTGAAAACTTCTTAATGTACAAATTATCTTGATTAATTTTTCTCAGTGCTTTTCTGTTTCAGGAACTTGAGTTTGCATGAAGTTTATGCTCATGCAGTGCTTGGGCATCACCCGCATGTGGTACGTTACTATTCCTCATGGGCAGAAGATGACCACGTGATCATTCAGAATGAATATTGCAATGGTAAGTATGTGGACTAGTATCTATAGAGAGGGATATGAGTCTTGTAAGTCTTCAGAAATAAAGCTGGACTCTTCAGAATTTATGCCAAGTATAGCAGAGACATACCTAAAATGTTGGTACCATAATCTTGCTTAGAATCAGAAAGCTGAGAAAATAGTTGAGCTGAAAAAGGAATTTTCAGGTGCATATATGTATTTCAGAACTTGTATGTAGTTGATATGTATGAGCCATCACTCCCTTTACACTTTATTTACACTGAGAGAAAAATTTACCCCAACATTTAAATGGTAAATAATTCTTCTGCCATTTTTTAGTTATCTTGAAAGATACAAGCCATGCCACTTTGAGGAGCTGGTGGTGAAGTTTCTTCATGATGCCCTATTTTGGTATACATATGACTTTTGAATAATTTTCTAGTAGATTCTTAAGTTGGGATAGTTAATGCTTCTTACCTTTGAGATTCAGTGTTCTCAGAGTGAGAACTTGGGGTGAGACACCAGGACTGGACTTGGTGACTTTAGATACATTATCCTAGGTTCTTCAGGATTGAACATCCATGTAACACATTGTAACACACACTTGTAGCACATTTTTCTGGGCTACTTAGATCACACAGAGAGTCCTCTGGCTAAACATATTTCTAGTCCGTTTTTAAGAGGTTGACAACAGTTATGTGTTGTTGGCCTTGGAAATATTTGTCATCAAAATGTTCAGTGGTAAAGTAGAAAAGTGCTACAAATTGAATAAAAGCTAGCCCTCATATTAGGAGTAGAAATCCATATTCTGGCCCAGTAGTATTTGACAACCACGTTCCTTTCCTCTACCTCACCTTCCCTGAGTGTCTTTAATGGTGTAGCCTGTCCTTTAGCAATTTTAGTAACCAATTGGCCCTGAGTATATATGTCCAGCCTGGCTTTTTAGGGTAGTGATAAGTGATAAATTATATAAATTAATATTATATATAATATAAATAATATATAATAGCATATCATATATAAATAAATAAGAAGTAGGCAAGTAAATAATATTATGAAATGCTAGAAAATGATACATACATCCTGTAAAATAATGATTTGGCATTTCTATTGTTGTTTTCTTATAAATTTCCTTTTAGCATTACCTGTTACCCTTGTGGGCTGTTTTTTTTCTCTTATTATCTCACCGCAAATCCCTTTTTCTAATAATCTGTCTGGAGGAACTGATGGATCCTTTCTTTTTGCTTAAGATTGAGAGGTCAGTACTTCTCAATCATCTTCTCTTCCTAATTCCCCATTATGGAAGCCTGAGGTTTCTGGGTTTTTTTCCCACTCCCTTTCTGTAAGGAAGATTAGTTTTATTGCTGTGGCTTTTTTCTATTAAAACACAGATATTGCCAAATAACAAAATTAATCAATAAAACAAAAATGCTTTGTAACTTGTTTTGGGAACAGTATAAAGCCTTCAAAATTCAAACCAAATAAGTTGGAGAGATTATTTCTATTAGAATCATCTTTTAACTTATTTTAGCATTTGTGGACCTTCTATAGGCTTGACACTGTATGGAGCTGTAGGTAGAGGAGTACTCAAGGCACTGTGCTGCACTCATTCTTTTAGAGTGACTACACAAGGGGCAATGCAAAGCTTGCTGGTGCAACTATGGATAAACCAGTAAAGAAGATAAATGTGACAAGATATTGGAAGGGGCCTGTATTTTAGGGTCAGGAAGACCTGGTTTCCAAGCCTAGCTCTGCTGCTCACTAGTTGTATAATTGCTGTGATGTCAATATCAAATGAGTGAAGGAATGGTAAAGGAATAGTTTGAGAATTTGCAACAATACCTGCCAAATGTTAGCAGCAGAGTGCCAATACCACCTGGTGTAGAGTAAAAACTCAGTAATAATTGTTGTTAGAGTAGCCTGAGATAATTTCATAAAGGAGGTAAGATTGGAATTAGACCTTGTGGAAGGCCAGTTAGGTACTTAGACATTTTCCAGTTGTTGGAATAGCATGTAGGCCAAGGGTATGGTATCGGGAGCAGGTCTGGCACACAGTAGGTTCTCACATGACTGAAGTAACCCATGTAGTAGGAAATGAGATCAACAAGGTAAAGGATGAGGAGACTAGAGAAGGCCTTGAAAGCCAGGCAGTAGATTTCAGATTAGATGTGATGAATTCTAGGGAATTGTTGTTTCTTCACCATGATGACCGATAACTTCACTACTTGCCATTTAAAAAACAACTTTGATTTTGCAAAATGCAATCCATACATGTTGAGCCTTTCCAATGTCTCATTCCTTTAAATGCTTCCTTCATTCTATGTCCTATCTCTCCCTCCTTCTCATTCCCTATTTTTCCATCCTCCACCTTCTCTCGCCCCCAGTCTATCACAGAAGTTAGGCTGGAACATGTACAATTATGATTTTAACTTATATTATAAATCAGATGATTTAGGTAGTCATTTAATTTCCCCTGCTATCTCTCCCAACCCCTTAACCAATAAAATGTTACTTCCTTCTTCTCCATCCTTGCCAAGTTCCCCTACAAGTCACCTCTGGGCCACCCTCAAAAATCTAAAATAGTAGTTGGATTCTACAACCCTAGGATTCTAACTGAATAAGGATTAGACATTAACCTCTGCTACAGGCAGTATTTTCTGGTGACATCTGTCACTGGAGTTTTCAAAGCATGCTCTCCTAGAATGGTGGTCCTTATACTTGTTTGGCTGATGTGACATTTGGAACTAGGCATCCTCTCTGGGATGCCATGAATATTGGTTGTATTTTTCTATCAAACAAAGAATCACTTCACCAGCAGAAAAATATACTGGTGTTATAGGTAGCAACATGAAGAATGTGAGAATACAAATGTATGAACCAATATTCTGTTGAATAGTTGATCTTTTTTAATATTTTATTCTTAGAGTCACCTGCTCTTTATATATTTTGATATCTGTTAGGTCTCATTAGAAGAAAGGAAAACATAAATATCATTTTTAAGTTTCTTTTATTTTCTGGTAAGGGAGTAAAGTACTATTATTTTTATCTTAAGGGAGGAACTCAGCAGCCCATCTCACAAAGTGCCCAAGGGCTGTTTTGTTTTTTTCTTTGGGCACAATGCTTGCAATTACAGAAGCCATGTCCAAGTTGTACCTTGGGTTATGAAGTTAGGGCTTCTGTGACTGGATGGGATTGATGGGGATGAAGCTCACAGTATATTCAGAATTGTTATGTATATAAACACGTGCTTCCTTTCTGACACTATTGAGTAAAGGACAGTTAATTGTGCTCTTTTATAAGGGATGGACAATCAGCTCTAGTTGTAGCAAAATAAGGATATTCTAACACCTCTGTATATAGGAGTACTTTTCAATTACTTCTACTATTGTTAATTATTACTTGGCCAATTTTAACATTATTTACTCAACTTCCAAGTATTTAAAAGCAATGTTAACACTGGTATTGTTGCCCTTACTAACACTGTAGCTTTTCAGAGTAGCAAGCACCTCTGTTTATAACCTACAAGAACATACTAAAAATTCCTAGTATCCCAGGAGTCTTCTTTACTCCACACCTTAAAGGGGTTCTTGACTTTCCATATCTTTTCCCTCTAAAGCCAGGATGAACATTCATTTCAGAAAATATTTATTGCATGCCAGGTCTTGGGAAACGGAATATGAATTGGATGTGGTCTCTGCCCTTATGGAACTCAGGCTAGGAGGGACACAGGAGTTCTATTGGATGCACCCTTCCTCCTCCTTGTCAACATCACCTCATCTACAAACTGTCTCAGAGTGGCTTCATTTTAAAACAAAATCCAAAACCTTCTTTTTCCTTTTTCTTTCTCAGTAATAACTCATCTATAATACATAAATTCTTTTCTGAGAAGAACCTGAGAGAAGTAAAAACCTTTACTGTGGTCCTCTTTGTGTTTCTGAAAAGATCTAAATTCTTTCTTTGAACTTATTTTAGCATGACAGATGAATCTTTTCATTTAATTTTATACAGCATACTTTAAGCACACATTTCCTCTATTACCATCTGATACATATTTGACTGGTAGAGTTACAGCTTTGTAACTGCCAAGGGGAGCCAGGACCCTATAATTTGAAGAATCTGCTAGTAAATGCTAATTAATGAAATAAAGTGCTCAGAAACACTCTAATATCTTAAGACGGGTGGCCAACCTCAAGTAGTCATATAAACCCAAGCCTTATTTTTTATTGATGACAATGATGAATCAAGATAGTCTACAGCTGATATTTAAATACTGTGGTTCAAACAGGATTCAGATGTGTCTAAAGTTTTAAATTTTTCCATGGGTCGGCTATCATTAAGTATTCTCATTTTATGATATATTTTTAGTCGAATTAGAATCCATTACATTAAAATTATTAGCCTGACATTGACATGGAATTAATCATCAATACTGATGGCAGCTATATGACTATGCCTGATTGGCATTTTGGTTAATAGGTAAATTTTTCTTTATTCATACTGAGAATTGAACCCAGGGTCACGACCACTGAGCTACATCCACAGCCCCTTTTATTTTTTATTTTCAGACAGGGTCTCACTAAGTTCTAAGGCTGGCTTTGAACTTGCCTCAGCCTCCCAAGTAGCTGGGATTACAGGCAAGGGTCACAGCACCTGACTTCTTTTCCTTTTGAAAAGCTCTAATTCTTCTTTCCAACATCTCTATAATATAAACATAGAGCAGATAATATTATGCTTTGCACTGACACTAAAGTAATACAGACTCGTTGGACTGCAAACAATCATGAGGAATTTATTGAATATTTATTATGCCTTCACCTTTAAGACTCATACCTATTTTCTCTTCCTGTGGAGTTATTCTCTGTTGTTTCTTTCCTAGGCGGGAGCTTGCAAGCTGCTATATCTGAAAACACTAAGTCTGGTAAACATTTCCAAGAACCAAAACTCAAAGACATTCTTCTGCAGATTTCCTTGGGGCTTAAGTATATCCACAACTCTGGCATGGTACACCTGGACATCAAACCTAGTCAGTATGGCTCTTTCTATTCTTCATGCCATATTTTGTTCTTTTCATATCATCATCACAATTTGTGTCTGAAAAAAAATTGTGTCTGTATCAAAGGCCCTTGACTATCAAGTGTCAAAAAGTGTTGGCTGGGAGAATGCCTTCCATTTGTTTCCCCTAAAAAAGTTCAGTTAAATAGTTTAACCATTTCCCTCTTGGACTTAGAGAACAGAAAGGGGGAAAAAACTTCCATATCATGAAGGTAAACTATAAAATAGATGTTTAATTTACTACAAAGGTGGCCGTTTATTGGCTACATTCTGATCATGTAATTTATAACACTGCTGCACTTTTTCTAATACAGCACTGATCAAAATGAGCAGAAATGAATTGCTTTTTCACTCATTAATGTGAAACTTAAGGATAAGTTACTACTTTGTGTCTGGTGAGACAATGGTATCCTGCCATCAGTCTCTTCAGAGAATGTGAAATATATGATGATGGTTTAACTTGAATAGGCATTATCAATCACTGGCTATCCCAATGTGATTTGAGAGATCTCATAGAAAAAAAAAAGAAAGGTTGGTGGTCTTGCTACAATCACACAGGAGGAGAAAATAGGGCAGCTAAAATGTCAAATTGAGAAAAGAATCTTTGGAATGCAGAGCTTGGGAATCATTACTTAATGCCTAGTCTGTATTTTTCAGGTAACATCTTTATTTGCCATAAAATGCAAAGTGACTCTCCTGGAGTCCCAGAAGAGGTTGAAAATGAAGCTGATTTGTTCCTCTCTGCCAGTGAGATATATAAAATTGGTGAGTCTGCTTTGTAGCCCTACCAGTATACTATTATCCTATAAAACTTATACTGATGACTCCCCTTATTCTTTTAAAGAGCTCTGTTTCTTATTTATTTATATTTTTTAGGTGACCTGGGTCATGTGACATCAGTAAGCAAACCTAAAGTAGAAGAAGGAGATATTCGATTCCTGGCTAATGAGATTTTGCAAGAGGTATAAATTAAAGGGATAGGGAGTATTTTGTTATTTTATTTTTTGAGACAGGGGCTTACAATATTACACAGGCTGGCCTCACACTTACAACTTTCCTGCCTCAGCCTCCTGAGTAGCTGGAACTATAGGCATGGAGGGTATTTTATACTCATTGACCTTCCTGACACTCAAGGCTCAGTGCAAAAAATGAAGAGAGTATATCTAAAATTTAAACATATTGTATCTACTTTCCATTGAGAATAGAAACCAAAGAGGGGAGAAACTTACCCCCAAACATGGGGAAACTGGCTCAATCAAAGGTGAATCGATACTCACACAGTTCTTTCTGCAGAATTACTGATCTGCCTTTTTGGAAGGAACCCTCCTCCTTAAGCTCTGGTTGGTACAGACCATTTTTATCATGTTGTTATCCTTTAGCCATTGCCCATCTTCTAAGATGTCTGTTGAGTCTGACCTAGGAAGGATAAAACTTCCTTCTGAGTGATAATTAAGAAAAAATGAGTCTTTCATTCCTGTGATTGGCTAGTTTATGTGCCAAGCCATCTTGAGTCTGGCAGGGCCAAATGGCCCTGAGATTATTCCTTGGGCACTTCAGGGCATAGCAGTATTAAAAGGTATATTTGTGTTCCCTCTCTCTTCTTAGAAATAAACCACTAACTATAGTAAAAGTAGCTTGGCTCATAGTGTTTATAGTGCTTACGTACTCAAATGAACCTCTCCTACCAGTTACATTTTAGTCTAGACTCTCTCCATTTGGCAAACTAACTGGTCTTCCTATCTTCGGTTCTGCAGGATTATCAACACCTTCCCAAAGCAGACATATTCGCTTTGGGATTAACGATTGCAGTGGCTGCAGGAGCAGGGGAATTACCCTCCAATGGCAGCGCGTGGCATCATATCCGCGAGGGCAACTTTCCAGATGTTCCTCAGGAGCTCTCAGAAGACTTTCACAATTTGCTTAAGGTGACATCTCCTATGAGACAAAGAGAAGACAAAGTGTCTATTTTTTTTAAAAAAATTGATGGCAAGTGGTGGTGTGGGGGGTTGGGAAATGGATCTGTTGGTAGTGCCATTAATAGAAGGAAAAAGCAACTGACTGGGAAGGCCAGAAAAAGACACAGGACAGATTGAAAGCTTCTCAAGAAAACTTGGAAGACATCATGAAATCTTTCATGTTATAGATTTAAAATCCTGTTATGAAGATTTTTTTTTCATTTGCTTTTCCTAATAACTTTAAAATGGGCAGGTGACACCTCTTTCTGCATTGGAAGAAACCCAAGGATCTAAGTATATTTGAATTTTATAGTCACAGTCAATAAGTAGTTAACTTAAAAATTCAAACTTGACCTTTTCCCCTCCCACTTCTGGGCTTTAACTATTAGCAATGATACAGTGATGACATTACTGAAAGAAAGAGTTTCAAGTGTATATAAAAAAGTATATTATAAGTGACTGTTGATAATTTACACAATACCAGCAATTGGAGCTATTGGAGAAAAGGCATAATGTCAATTCAAAAATCTGCATGTTCCTTGTACCAAATAATATCAGAGTAAGTGTAGGGAGATAAAAAGGAGGATATCATGTTGAAATGGAGATACAAAAACACTGTCAAGAAGCTTAGAATCCTATCAAGAAAACAAAATGCATATATGACTAACTTCATGGCTTAAGAAACAGGATTGGTTAGGATCCCTAAAATAGGCTTAGAAATATCTGCACTCTTTGACATTATATTTGAGTTTCATAGTTTACCTCCAGTCTTCAAATATAGTTACAAATGTGTTCTTCCGACTTCCTTTTGCTTTCTTGAAAGGAGGCAAACCTTTCCTTACAAGGGTCTCTTGTTCACTGTCTAATCTGTTACAATATGTAAGTTGCTCTTAGATTTAGTTGATATTCACTGAACACCTAAATGTTGGCCCTATGCTAAGCAATACTGTACAAATCTGGGCACAGTGATATACACCTGTAATCCCAGCAACTCAGGAGGCCGAGGCAGGAAGATTCCAAGTTTGAGGCTAATCTCAGCAATTTAGCAAGACCCTGTCGCAAAATAAAAAAACAAAAAGGAATAGGGATGTCAGCTCAGTGGTAGAGTGCCCTGGGTTCAATCCCCAGTACCAAAAACAAACAAAAAAACCAAAACCAAAGCTGTAGGTGAATATTGTTAATTAATTTAATTCTCACTATAGTCCTAGAAGGAGAATACTGTTATTCCAAATTTCAGGTAAGGGAAACTGAGCTTCAGTAAAGTTTTCAAAGTAAATGGCAGAGTTGGCTCAAAAATTCGTCCCCAAGTGTTTTCTTCATTATATGACACTACTGGTATCTATCTATCTATGTATGTATCTATCTATGTATCTATCTATCAATTATTTCCTACCATATTCAAATCCTCTTAGGTTACAGCCATATCTACCTGGAGATAGTGTTTTAGGAATATTGTTGAAGTGGTTCATTATTAAGTGATAAAGGAGCAGAACCAAAAGTTGGGTAAACTGGGCTTTGATCTTGGTTCTTCCTGTTGAACTAGTCACTTGGACTTGGACCAGTTACTTTTTACGTAGCACCTCAGCCTTTTCCATTTTAAAATATGGCATTAGACTAGTTAATCAGCCTGCCTTCTTTAAACCATGATAATTAAAGACAGGTCAAAGCTGTTGACAACTGATGTTACCAGACATGGACGATTCTTCTGTCCAAGGTGGAGCTAAGTTTTCATTTATGTCTCCTTCCCTCTGCACAAAAGAAAATCAGTGTTTCACAAAATCCACCAACATAGGCGGGGTTGGAACTGGCTCAAGTGGGGAGATTTTCCCAGTAGTGAAGCTTCTGTTCCTTCCTTTTGGCCCTACTTCATCAGAAAATGATCCACCCTGATCCAGCTGAGAGACCTTCTGCAGCAGCTCTGGCCAGAAATGGAGTTCTCTGGCCTTCCCTGGGGAAAACACAGGAGCTCCAGAAGCAGCTGAAGTTGGAAAAATCCAAGATGGCCATACTGGAAAGGTAGATTTGGGGATGTTGGAGTCAAGAATGAGTCGATTGCAAATCTTTCACATCAGTATGAGCAGGCTGGTGTGCTTCTGTGGATTTACATTTACATATATTGTACATTATAATACCTAGGCCCCTGTCCACAAGCAGACTGTCAGCACTGAGGCCTTTTACAGCATGGGACTAGTTCTGTGACTAGGTGGCTTGAGAGAAAATTCCAGATAATACAAAGGAAGCAAGAGGGAAGAATACAAGGAAGTACCACTGGTAAAGAAAACTTGGGATTCTGAGGGACAGCAGGTGTCTTAAGTAACTGGTGGGGATCACCTCACCTTGGTTAGTGAGTAGAGACCTATTTGAGAAACTCACTAAGCTTCAGTGTTAGGCAGGCAGATATACTATCATGGTACATATTTAGAAGAAGAGTTTTCTGAACAAAGAAAGCAATTCAATTGCTTATTTGCATAAGCTTGTATTCTTTTATTACCCATTCCTTCATTAAACAGATGGGAATTAATCAGATGGGGTAAGGTTGGGGAAGAGGTCCGGCAGTGTGTTTGAGCAGTGTTCTGAAGGAATTTTTAAGTGATTATTATATTGTGTGCTGTTGAAAATACAAAAGGAAATGGAAAAGGGTCCTTGTCTGAAGTAAGCTTACAAGTCCAACTACTCTTAGCTACAAAGTCCATCTTGAAAAGAAAGATTAGCTTGAAAGCTTAAAAAGTCTCTGATATGATTTTTTAGTAATAAGTTGCAGACTAAAGACCCTGGATCTTTAGTCAGTTAATTATTCCAAATAAGCCACTTAATAATTATCTGGCTCTAGTTTTGAGTTCCATTGTCCATGGAATAAAAAGAAAGTATTTATCCACATATGGTCACAACAAGGTAAGTGCCTCTTACAGTGTAGTATGTATATTCTGTGAAGCTTCCAGTGACTGTCATCAGCCAGTACCAGTGGTGGGCACCCATTACAGAGATGAGGCAGATGGCATCTTGAAATTGTCTAGACCAGAGTCTGGCAAACTTGTTTGGTAAAGGGGTAGGAAGTAAATATGTTTTGCTTTGTGGGACATATAATCTCTTCTATAATGACTCAACTTATTTGTAATATAAAAACAGCCATTGATTATGATTGTGTTTGTCTGTGTGTGTGTAAACAAATGAGTGGCTGTGTTCTAGTATAACTTTATTTACAAAAATAGGTGGCAAGCCAGATTTGACCAGGAGCTGTCTTTTATTGACCCCTGTAACTTTCATGTATTGACTGAAAAGCTGTATGCTTATGCCCCAAGGATCTGGGAAATTGAATCTACCATGTGCCATGACATGTATTTCAACTTATTAAATGACAATCATAACCACAGGAACTGAGCTTTCTATTCTTCATATAGCGCAGGCTTGTTTCTGTAAACCTGAAATAAAAAGAAACTGATGTGTTAGTTGTAGTCGTAAATAATATCTATAATTAGGGAATAAATAACCTATGTTTTCCTGCTTTCATTTCAGGAAACTGAGAGAAACCCAGCAGGCCTTATCCTCTATGGAAGATGCCCACCATAGTGACCCTGAGATCTCTGGGGCTCACACAGGTTCAAGAAGAAAAAAACACCTGGTGGGAGGAAAGACTGCAAAGTCTTCAAGCTTTACCTGTGGGGAATCTTCTCCATAAGAACTCATTTCATACCACCAGTCTTTTACCATACAGCCTCCAGAAACAGACACTGAACATCCAAATTTCCCTGTTACAAGAAGGAAAAATTCACCAATTTGAATGCCCAAGACTTCAAAAGTCACCTCATTTAGTATTTACAGTCAAGGTCATAAAGCTACTAAGGTTCTTATCAGCAGTGGTCCCAGGTATACTAATTGGTAGCCACTTTTCTTCCCTATTGTTATATTCCTAATGCCTCCTGTCAATAACTTATGCTTAAATTTTCTGATGAACAACAAGAAAACGGCCTCTGAAGTGAAAGAAGGGAATAGCCTTTGGCTTGGCCTGTGGACTGAGAAATGTCCAAGGACCCCAGGGACTCTCTGTACATAGAAAGCAACAATATTTGTCTTTGAGTTGAAGTAATAGCTTACAAGAAATGTGCCTGGAATTCAACAGTGCTTCCCAAGGTGCATGATACTATTCCTAAAAGTGAATGCCCACATTCTGAGCAAGTAGTATTTTCTGGATGGAGGTATTCTCTTCTCTGATACTGTATTTATAAAATTAATGGCCCTATATTATGTGAGGTAGGTAGCAATAAGAATATGTACAACTAGGACATCCCTGAGCTGGTTAACTTGTGAAAAAAAAAAAACCACGGGAGGTAGAGGGTTCAAGGAAATTTGATGTTACTGCTCTCTCTCAGTCTATTTGACTTAACCATCTTGTGGCTTTTCTGGTTGGTTTGGATTTTTCTGGATATCAACAATTTCTCTTGATTTTAGCAGAATTTGGCTTTGCTTCTGTGATTTTAGCATATTTTATCCAAATCCTCTTCTCTGTGTACATTTTCATAGGAATTTATAAATAAAGATTTTAATTTTTTTCAGAGCCAAATATGGGTAAAGCATTCTTCTTTGTAACATGTAATTAACAAATAATGAGAAATTTATGTTAGAAAAATGGATGGTTGAGTGGGTGAGAGAATTCAGTTGATTCTAACACATCTTGTCAGTAAGGCTTCATAGGTCCAAAAGCCAAGAATAATGGTCAGGCTCAGCTATACAATAATTTTGACCATAAAAGTGTTTGATAACTTCTTTATGTCATGTTAATGATGGTAATCTGTTAATAATACATTGATTTTTCTGTTGCCTAATTTTCTTCTTTTCCCTTCATTTTTAGAATCAATATCTCTCTCCTCCCCACCACCCCTCTAATAAGCCCTCATACAATTCTTCTGTCTTGGAATAGCAAGTCTTTCCATGTGGTCTATTTCCATTGGATAAAGACTAGTAAATAAAATGGGGTTGGTTTATTGCTTGCCATTTCTTCAACAAGACTCCCTTCCTATGTTCCTTGCAATACAGTGCCAGGTCAATCACATTTATGGTTTTAAAAACAGGTACGTTATTAAGTGTGCAACGTATAGTCCAGAATTCTTTGGTTAAACTAGTCTCAGGTATTATAGCTACCACTAGAAGGGTCTCTGACCTTTCCACTGTGTTCCTCAGAGTCTAACTTCACACCTGAATGAACCTGATGCCAGATTGGTTGGGCTCCCTCTGGCTCTGTGAGTTTCCATGGCAGCAGTTATCACAATAGCCCATAGCTGCATGGATACTATTGAGTATGAGAGGAACTAGGTCTTCATTGGGTTTGAGATTTCATCTTTTCCACTTCAGTTGGACATTTACCCCTTGCTTGGGTAAATTCTGATTTTGCATCGATATCATGACATAACTCAAATTATTATAATTATTTCATTAACATTATTGGGCTGGTGACATTAAATAAGTTAAATTTAAAAACTCTGGAAATGTATCCTCCACAAACCCTGATACCTGAAGATGCCAACAGACAATCTTGAGATTTAGAGAAATACTTCTGTGCTCTACTGGTCTAGCTCTAACAGGTCATTTATCTAAGGTTGTAGAAGGATTATAACTAAAAGACTAATGTTAACCTCCCAGCCTGGACAATTAAATCTGTACAATTTCAACCTTAAATTACATTAAAAAAATTGTCAGTTTTTTTTAAATTAAAAAGTAGCCACAATAACTCTAAAGTGATGCTAAACTTGCTTTTGAACCACCTTAAAAATACATGTTAGTAATCAGTTTAGGCAGAAGTGCTATAATAATTTTCCAACAGTTATGAGACTTTAGAAAAACTGACTTTAAAAGCAAAGTGAAAACTTGATTCAAATTTTCAAAAAAAAATTTTTTTAACAGTATCAAAACTTTCCAAAGCTTCCTATTTATGATAAAGCATTGCAAACCCTGTTCTCTATCACTGGATGCCCATAGCTGAAATTCTTTTTTTTTTTAATTTATTTTTTAGTTGTAGGTGGACACAATACATTTATTTTATTTTTCTGTGGTGCTGAGGATGGAGCCCACTGCCTCACGCATGCTGGGCAAGCGCTCTACTTCTGACCCACAACCCCAGCCCTCTTCTTTTTGGCGCCCTCTTGAATTTTGAGGCCTCAGCACTTTCTCTACATTCCTTCATTTTTCTGCTTACGGCTTCAGGAGGCTTGGGGCATTTGTTTTGTTCCTAGTCTCAATTACACTACTTCTTCCCTTCTTGGGCGGGACTGGGAACCTCATTCCTTTGGAAATTTAAAATCGCCGCAACTCACCGCTTGGCGGCGCCCACGCATCCTTTTCCGCCTGGAATGAAACTTCCCGGAACTCCTAAGTGAAAGGACGTGTTTCTCGCAGTTTTGACCGGCAGCATTTTTACGGAGCACGCCTCTGACTTCCTGTTTTCTCCTTCCTATCGCAACCATTACGTCTTCCGTGCACCGGAAGTGACCCTTGCGGGGGGGATTGCCCGGTCTAGCGAGTCAGGTGAGGGAGGGTGTGAGGAAGGGCGCGAGCCGTGTGTTAGTGTTCTTGAGTGCCTGCGAGTTTCTGGAGGTGGTGCAGTGTCTCTGTCTTTCCCTTCTCACTCGAGGCGTGGACTCTGCGGTTTCTCCCAAGTTGTTAGGTGGGAGTGTCACGTTTGGGAAAGGGCGTCCGTCTCTCCCGGGCGCTCGCGGGTCTCCGGGGCACTTTGGCCTTTGCCAGCCGGGATGGAAGTAGTGGTTTTTGCAGCAGCACCGGGTTTCAGATTGTAGTCCTTTAAAGACTCTAATATTTATTGAGCTCTTGCTGTGTGTTAGGCACTCTTAGGAGTCTAGAATATGGGAGTGAGTTAATCAGGCAATCTTTGCTTCGAGAGCTTGTGTTTCAATACAGTTTGAGAAGACTGGATTGGAAGTGGGAATAATTTAGAACCAGAGTTTAAAAATACGGGTTGGAGGAAGAGGAAATTAAGTGGGCTCGAAAAGAGGTTTCTGGAGGGGGAAGGGGATCCTCAAATGTGCAGGGATGTTGATGTGGGCGCAAGTTAGAAGTGCATGAAAATTATGAGTGCAGTTAGGAGTTTAGGATAGTGAATATGTTTCTCTTGCTATAAGATGCAGTATTTAATTTATCTTTTTTTTCTCTTCAGGAAAAGCTAAGTTTAGATTGTAAGAAAAGAAAATAGAAGCCATGTTTCGAAGACCTGTATTACAGGTAGTCACTTTTCTGTATTAGTGCTAAACTGTACTTTTAACAGCCATAATGATCTGATTTCTGTAGGCTTTTGACTGCAGGGGCAAAAGACCTTTAAGTCTACCCATCACCTGTGTGTACTCACTGGACAGGGAAGTTCAGAAATGAATTTTGCCATGTAAATAATGTTTACTAAAACAAAACATTTCAAATTTATTCACCTATGTAATAAGAATCATTAATTTTTAAAATGTGTAACTTGAATATAGATCAGAGAGTATTTAAGGTTTTAAATGATACAAGGACTATAACAATCATTGTTTCAGCATTTTTTTCTATGAGACATATAGTTCCTTTTCTCACCATCTATCTCCTTTTACTAAATGCTTCCCTCTTCTCATCTTGTACAGTGAGGACTGCTCAACTCTTTGCATCACCACAGATTCACATTGCCTACCTTCAGTCTCATTCTGAGCAATTGGCTCCTTATCTATCCCCTCATCCTGGCCATCTTTGAGTCATATTACCTAGATTACCACTTTTCCTTACCACATTTGAGCACCAAGTCCTGTAGATTCTCCTTAATAATACCTCTATGACTCCTCATCTTCCCATTACGTCTAGTGAAGAATCAGTTCCTCTATGAAATCTATTGACATCTTTGACCAATTGTCAGTTTGTCTTAGATCCCCACTTTAACTTATAGGTACTTCTAACCTTTTAAGATTATGTGAAACATGGAAAAGTTATTGCTAGTTGGGTACAGTGACTGAGTCCTATAATCCCAGTTACTTGGAAGGCTGAGGCAGGAGGATTCCAGGTTCAAGGCCAACCTTGGCAATTTATTAGGACCCTGTCTTAAAGAAAAAAAAAAAAAGTGCTGGGGGTATAAAGTGCCCCTTGTTTCAATTCCTAATACAAAAACAAAAGAAGTTACTACTGTCTTGCTATCTTGATAGTACTTAGTACTATAGTACTAAGATATCTTTAAGATCAAATATTCAGAAGTTAAAATTTAATTTTAAAAGTCGTATACAAGTTAATATTTCCCTATTTCTACTTCTTTAGTTATTCTTAATTTTCATCTGTGCCTAATGTAAGACATTGTTATTTTTTAAGATTTATGAGTTTTGGCTTCTCTGACCACTTAAATTAGTATATTGCTATGCTCATGACACAGTTACTAGTTAGCAATTTGAGTCTCTAGTATGTTGTAACTTACTGTGTTTGTTTTCTTATCCACCTTCTATCCTGAAATTTATGATAGGCTTATATAGCTCACAGCACCCAGGAGTGGGTATTCATTTGATGGTGTTCTTCTGCTTTTTATATTAACAATACTGCTGCTTGAAAAATGTTTCTCTGATAGAATGTCTAGCTCTCTCAATTCTGCATCCAGTGATGTATATTCCTACCTTATGAAGGTAGGAGTAAAGGTAGGGCTATACCTTGAACAAAGTATCTTTGAGGCAGCAGAGGACAGTGGGAAAATCAGCAACCTTGTTATTAGACAACCCTGGATTCTAGTCATTACTTACCACTTATTTCATACAAGATCTGGGGTAAGTTCCTCACTCTGAGCTTCAGTTTACTTGGGTCTAAAGTGGGGATAATTTTACATAATTTATATATTTAGTTTTAGGGTTACTTGATAAGGTAAAGCTCTTTGTTGGTATTCAGTAATAATATCTGTGATTAACTAATATGTGGCAGTGGCTACTCTTTTCTGATGACTCTGTGACTTGGATAACTATATCTTTGTACTTAACCATGTTTGCTTATCTTATGTCATTTTCCTTGATAACACTGAAAACATGAAGTTTTCCGTTAGATATTTATACAGCTTTACAACTGGCCAAGTCCACTATAGAAGCTGTGTGGTTTTTTCCCAATAGTCTTGTGAAGCAGATGTTCATCATCATTTTTGCTAATTTTTAAGTGAGACACATTAGGCTAATCATGTTTGAGTTATCTCCTATAGGGAGCCTGACTTTGGAACCTATCCTTTTGTATATCCAAAAGATATTCATGTAATGAATATATGGATTTTTTTTTTTTTGGTTCTGGGGATTGAACTCAGGGGCACTCAACCACTGAGCCATATTTCAATCCCTTTTTTTGTATTTTATTTAGAGATAGGGTCTCACTGAGTTGCTTAGGGCTTTTGCTAAGTTGCTGAGGCTAGCTTTGAACTTGCAATCCTCCAGCCTCATCCTACCAAGCTGCTAAGTACTATAGGTATGTGCCACTGTGCCTGGCTTTGGAATGTATTGTTTTATTTATTTATTTATTTTGGAGTTTAACCTATTTTTCATTCTCTGTTCTTGTGGCTAAGAGTGAGACTTAAGTAATGACATTGTTTGTATTACATATACCCTAGCTGTAGTTTGATAATTACTTTTTATGTTATTAATGAGTATTTATAAATGCATTAATTATAAAGTACTATTCCTTTTTCTCCTCTCCTTTGGTCTAATGATGTACTGAGTCTTTACCCATATTAGATAAATCTAAGTTTCTTAATTTCTAAATTGTGTATTCAAAATATAAATAATATACCATTTATTTATTTATTTTTTAAAAGTCAATCTATTCTTTTGAGTGTAAAAAGTAATTTTTGCTTTTTTCTATGTTTCCAGCTAATGAAAGCTGGATTTTTTTTTTTTTTTTGGGAGCAACTCTTGGGTACAGACTAGATTTACAGTTACTGTCATGCTTTCCTTTGTGGAAGACATACAATTTTGATTTTATGTTTCATGTGCAAACATAGAAGTGCCATAATCACAAAGATTACCACAAAAGAAACAGAGGACTATAAATTAACTCTTGGGCATGTTCTCTACTACCTTCTTCATACCTGTGGCTTCTGTGGTAGGCTGCTCCAGAAGAGTTTGCTTGGTCTTTCTGGCTTTGTATGTTGAAAGAACATGGGAAAAGCTTTTCTCTTCTGGAACTCTTTGAAACTACTGCCTAAGTAATGAACAAATGTGAGCAGGTCTTCTGTTTGCCTTTGCCTTTTCTAAAAAAGTAAAGCCATGTTGCTTGTTTGTTCATCAGGTACTTCATCAGTTTGTAAGACATGAGTCTGAAGTAGCTAGCAGTTTTGTTCTTGAAAGATGTAAGTAGCCATTTTCTAAGTTTGCAGTGTTACTTATGGTACTATTCTAGTATTCTCAAAGTGATGTAGAAGAGATGTGCTGGGTTAAACTGTTAACCATTATGGCTTTGGCTGTATTTGCTTCTTAGGTTGCTTGCCCCATCAGGCTGTAAGGCCCCTTCTTTTCTTTCTTTCGTTTTTTTTTTTTTTTTTTAAATAAATTGGGCCTTTGTTTTTGTTTTTTTAAACTGGGGATTGAACTCAGGGCCGATTGACCACTGCCTCACATTCCCAGCCCTACTTTGTATTTTATTTAGAGACAAGGTCTCACTGAGTTGCTTAGCTCCTCACTTTTGTTGAGGCTGGCTTTGAACCCTCAATCCTCCTGTCTCAAGCTGCTGGGATTACATGCAAACACCACCGCACCTGGCAGGGCCCTTCTTATCAGCCAGATACTACTCACTCTTGTTATCACTGTCCTGCTGGACGATTTCTCATATTTGGTTGTCTGTGTCTTCTAAGGTTATTTTAAATTGTGAAAGATACTATTTCACAGAAATATTCCTTTTTTTTAATAAAGGTTTTTAAATTTCAGATTTGTTTTAGTTCCACAGACAGTTCTTTTAAAAAAGGTACTATACATAAGATAAAGAATTTGAATTTTTTTTTTGTGGGGCTTCTTTCTGTTTTTTTCTTTTTTGCAATCCCTTTCCCCCGCTGCCAATCTTCCTTTATTGGTCCCTTTAACTTAGTATGTTGACTGCTAGTATTTAGGTTTTACTTAATTCAGAGATTAAAGTTGAAATGATATTTTTAACTGTTCCTTTTCTAGATAATTCTCTCAATCTGAGGTGTTTAGATTTCTTTAAATGTCAACTTCAGCTGACATAATGAATTATCACAGAGTGGGTGGATTAAACAATAGGCATTTATTTTTCACAGTTCTGGAGACTAGAAGTCCAAGATCAGGGTGCCAGTATGGTTGGGGCCTTACTGGCCCCTTGGTGAGGGCCTTATTCCTGGCTTGCAGATGTGTTAGCTTCCTTACTGTTTTCACATGGTAAAGTGAGCAACTCTGGTCTTTTCCTCTTATAAGGGCATAAATCCCATCATGGAGGCTCCCTTCATCACCTTATCTAAACCAAATCAATCACATTGGGACTTAGCACTTCAAGGTACAGATTTTGAGGTGGGTACAGCAGTTTTTTCAGTCTTATTTTATTTCCTTTTTCAGCTCTGAATCGTGTGCAGTTACTTGGGCGAGTAGGTCAGGACCCGGTCCTGAGACAGGCAGAAGGGAAAAATCCAGTAACAATATTTTCTTTAGCAACAAATGAGATGTGGCGATCAGGGGAGAGCGAAGAATACCAAATGGGTAAGTATAAACGCCTGGGGTTTTAATTTTATCATCAATAAGCAGAAATTATTTATTGCCAGTTATCTTAAATAGAGATAAGCTACTTTCAGACAAGGTTTATCTTTTCTCATTCTGTTGTTCTTTTAAAAAGTTGTGAGTTTGATTTTCCTGGGCATGTTGTCCACTGGCATTTGTTTTGTCTGCTAGCATTGTAAATATTTCCTTTTCTTGTGATTTAGGTGACATCAGTCAAAAGACAACATGGCATAGAATATCAGTATTTCGGCCAGGCCTTAGAGATGTAGCATATCAGTATGTGAAAAAGGGGTAAGTTACAAAAGGAAGGGTCTTTTGGATTAAATGATTTAAAGAACCAATAATAACAAGTGTTGTCATGGCAAGGAACATGTAACAACTCCTTTGTTCTTGAGCTCTTATATTAAGAAGTACTGTACATTTCTTAATACTATATGTGTGGAATGTAGCTATGTGTGTGACTCATTCAAAGGCATGTAAAATCTTTAGTCTTCTAAGAACTTATATTTTAGGGCATACATAAGGTATGTATGTAAAAATACATACATACCTTATGTATGCCCTAAATAGCAGTAGATTGGGGCAGGAAATAAGACCAGTGCCTTAATTGCCACTGCAACATGTGCTTTTGGAACAACTGCAACAGGTCCTGTGCCTCTGTGATCAAGGATCCTGGAGATAGGTAGTGTCTTTTCTTCTTCGCATTCACATGACATTCCTAGCAGAGGATCTGGAATGTCTGAAGCCTGACACTGAGTTGTTATTCTCAGTATTTATTTTATATTTTGTAATTTTCTGTAGATTTAGTAGTTCCCTTTGTAATGCTTAGATTAATTATCATAAAAATGTCTTTTCCAAATTCTCAGGACAAATGGATGTGTTTAACAGCAGTTACATTAATAGTTATGTTGTTTAGAAATGTACTTGTTTTGTAGAAATAAAACATTTAATAGAAATAATTTCAGCAATGATTAGAAATTTTGTCAATAACAGCATACCTTTTCTTCATATGTATCTCCGTTGTCCTTCTTGTGTGTGCACGTGTACACATACAAATATGTAAGAGGATATTTCAAGGAAAATGTCAACATACAATTTTACCTACTGATTCATGAATCTGCGTGTGTGTATGTTTTCTTTGATATCCAGTCATTTCACTTGTTTTGTCTTCTTTCTATATTTTGCTTCACTTTTCTGGTGATGGTGGACTCTGAGAACTGGTGCTGTCATAGTAATTTTCTGCCTTTTAAAATCACGGTTATGATTGTCATCTAGCTCAGTCTTCTATATATATATATATAGTGTAGAAATTGTCTTAGTAATTGACTCTGAGTGATATGCCAAACTGAAAACCTCAATTTTGAGTTTTAATAATCTAAGCTCCTTAGAAGTAAAGTCATCAATTTCACTATAGAAGAGAATTGATAAATGAGTTAAAATCAGCATATCTGTTAGGAAGTCTAAACCCAGAGGTTAAGTAAAATCACATTTTGGAAATCAGTCCTAGAGATTAATAGATGCCCCTAAATTGGTCTTATGTCTTTATAATCTTAAGGCTACCTCTTTTTTTTCTTTTAATTTTGTCTTAAGATTTAATTTTTTTTCCAAAAACTCCTATAAAGAAAATAGCTAAAGGATGAAAACATTGTTTTTTACATATCAAGTCTGTCTATACTTTATGTTTCTGTACTCTTAATTTTGAACTTTAAAAAGTGATAGAAAAAATGGAATTATGTGTAATTACAGATTTAATTCTTAGTGTGTATTCATTACCACTCCTGATCTGACTCTTTGTAAAGCATGTTAGAGTTTCCAGAATAAAAACTGTGAATTATTTATAACAGGTCTCGAATTTATGTGGAAGGAAAAATAGACTATGGTGAATACATGGATAAAAATAATGTGAGGCGACAAGCAACAACAATCATAGCTGGTAAGAACCTTGTGATAATAACGTTTTTTTCTCCTTTAAAAGCTTGACTATGGGCTGGGGTTGTGGCTCGGTGGTAGAGAGCTTGCCTATATGTCTTAATTCTTTGTTTAATGACAGATTTCCTTTTGTCTTCCTCTTTCTCTTTGCTCTAGAGTTCATGTCTTAACAACATGTTGATATTATAATTTGTTATAAATAATAATTATATTTACTTACTAGTAAGTTTATTGGAAAGTAAATTGACTTTGAAAACCAGCATAGGTATTTTCCTATCCTCTTTTATTTTTTATGATAAACTAAATTTGTGAGTAAACTTTAGATTGTTCAAACTCTTGGGTGTTATGAACCAGCAAAATAGAAGCATTTCAGATTATCTTTTGATTTTTTTCTTGTCATCAGTTGTCATTAGCATGATCAGTTAACTATATGTTGATGACTGGTAGTAAATATGAATAGAACTTCATTTCTGTTTGAATTTAAGAAAACAGTTTAATTTGGTCGACCTCTTTTATAGGCCATATTTTTTTTTTCTTAGGAATCATACCGGAACTTAAAAATAGCCACCAGTGGATGGCACTGTTGGCTTTTTATAGTGATTTCAGTTCTTATAATCTCTTTCTTGACTTACCATTCTATACCTAAGTATTCTATTTTGGAAAGACTGCAGTTATGAAGTCATGAACAGATATTGTAAATATAGGTCATTGTATAATGTCTACTTTGTGGATAATTTTATAGTTATAGGAATCTGAAATTTTTGGAGTTATGCAGGAGATAATGCTTATCTATTTTCCCTTGTTTGCCCTTAGCTAACTCCCTGTGGAATAGCATTGCAGAGTAATGTCTGATATTTTCAGATAAAAATGCTTATTTCTATAGTAATTATTGTAAAGCTTTCCCCCAAATGGGTATATAAAATCATTCTGTCTTAAAATTAAGAACAAAATTTTTCTGTGAGTTTTTGAACTTACTTAAAAACATATCTGCAACACTAACAAGGCCACATGGGAACCTTTTCCTTTCTTCATACCTAGCATATAAAATGATGTGCATTGGTCCTTTTCTTTGTGAGGATGTGCTGTCTGGTGTCATGGCCTCTGTTGAACACAGCAGACATTCAAACTTGTGACCAGTTTTTTTATAGAAAGTTTTTGTTGGGATGATTTTATCTTCTGTCTTCAGGAAAAACAGATACCTCAGCTTTTCTAACAAGGCGAATTGTTGAACAAACTGCCTGGGAAGCCCAATTTTTAGCTCTATTTATGCCTATTTAGTTAACTTTTCATGAATGCAGCAAAAGTTATTTAACATTTGGAAAACTTATTATAGCACTAAAGTATGTATATGTTAGAGAGGAGTTATTAAGTGAAATGGAAAAGAGTTCTGAAATTAATATTTGTCTTTTGGCTTCTTTACAGATAACATTATATTTCTGAGTGACCAGACAAGAGAAAAGGCATAAAATGGATGATTCTTCTTTGACCATTGTTTGGTACAGTTCCCTTTCTGAATCATGTATAGTCTTTATAGTTTCTAAGGACAAGAATTAAAGTGCTCTTTTGTATAAATGAGTGGTAATATTTTTCCTGTCGCTGCCTCTCCCCTTTTTGTAGCATAAATATCAGTAGCTCCTGTCAATTTTTGTGTGTACTGGTTGTTTATTCTTTTATGAGTAGTTTCAAAATAGTGAACTTTGAGGTTCATTTACCTGTGTTATAACAAAAGGATTAATATCCTTTGGAAGGCCTTCTGCTTTGGGGCACATTTCTATCACAGTATACTGTTCAGCCACTCAGCATATATTGAGCATTTCTGTATGTTAGACATTTATCCCATAGTTGTAAATGTCAACTTTCTCACCTATTTGTTCTACACATTTGAAAGCAAGTGCTAAATCTTCTCTGTGTACCTCTACTTTAACCAGTATGTAGCTCAGAAGAGCCACTCAATAAATGTTGATAGATGAATGATCCCAGTGGGATATTGACCTTTAGTTCAATTTGAAGGTGTTTGCTGAACAGTGGTTAGTGTCTAACCTAAAACTATTTCAAGAATAACCTATCTTCTTCACATCTCTTGCTTTAGATCAGTTTAGTTGTAACATTTATGAGATATAGTTTACCAGCAGTAGAGCCCTGAATATAACTTGAATTGAAATAGTTTATCCCTAGATGCTCTGGTTTCATTATTCTCTGTTTCCAAGCCCCACTTTGGTATTCTTTTCAAAATCTCTTCTAGAGATTTTGATATTTCAGGGGGTGGGGTGAGGGTCCTTTTTTATTTATTTTTTATTAGGTTCTGGGATTGAACCCAGCACTTTGCATCTGCTATTGGCAAGTGCTTTACCATTGAGCTAACCTCCTGACCTGAACTTGTGAGAGGGAAGTTCCCTCAGAAGTTTCCTTAGCTTTATCTTATCCTTGCTTATCCTTTCCTTAGCTTTAAGGGAGTTTCCTTAGCTTTATCCTAGCCTTGCCCAGGACAGTAGAAGGTTACTATTTCCTCCTATCAGCTGTCTTTCTTTCTGCAGCTGAAACCACCAATCACAGTATTAACTCTGATGTCTAAGCTCACACATTGATCTGTGTGGTAATATAATCATCATTCCTTTTTGCTACTATGTTCCTTAAGCAGCATTGAAAGTAGATAAAAATTATCCTTTGAGCAATGCTTTGTCTTCTCTCAGCAAAGCCAATTTTATATTTTTTCAATGTAAGAAGTTAGGCAGATTAGCATGTCTATTTAAACAAAATGATAAATCTGTGCTCTGGGAAAATCACATAATGAACAAAAGAGCCTAATTACCAACCCAGAGCATTTCTGATTCTAGGATTCAGTGGCATAATAGTGCATCCTTCAGGATCATCTCAGTGAGCTGAGGAGATCTTCTCCAAACTCTTCTGCTGGAAATTGCCTCTTACCCTTCTGTCCCTGAAAAACCATGAGGCTAAATCAACTTTCAGTCAGGTTGGGTCCCCTTCCTGCATATTGATTCTGCTAGATCCAGTTGTCCCTAATCAGATAGACTGGATCATAACCTCTGCCTTCCCCATCTGCTGAGAAACTTCCTATAGCTCTTACAGACTGTAGGGGTCTTCTAGCCCAACTTCAGGTTTTTTAATTCCCTTTTTCATGGTGTGAAGGCCCAAACCTGCAGAAAATTGCCCTATGATTTTCATTTGGGGATTCCATGTTAAATGGAAAGATGAGCATAATATGTCAAAAAGTGGGAGAAAAAGTACCGAGCAACATGTGTGATGTTATCCCATATTTGAAAAGTTATAACTGAGTATAAGCTTTAAAAATTTTGGAAGGAGAAATATTGAAATATTTTGATTACTTCTGGATAGGGATTTTATAAGTGTGGTTTTTCTTATTATATATGCTTGTGTGTGTATGTATTACAACATAAGCATATATTACTTTTATAATAGTAGTAATAAAAATATTTTCATTTTGGGGAAAACATCTTGCCATTATTTCGAAACCAGGCTTATTGTACTTACCAGTACTGCTTCATATACTGGAATGAACAAGAAAAACTTCCATATACTTTCCCAGTCATCTGTACTTTAGCATCTTATGCTCCTTTACTTTATCCACCTTTTAATAGTGTGTGTGCAACCCAGAAGGATGATTTTAAAGACCAGCATGTATGAAATCCATATTTACTGCCAGTACAATTCTTTTGAGTCATCATTTCTCAAAAAATTGTTATGTGATTAATGTTCAGAAACATCAAACACATTTTTTTTCTGTGGCTTTTGTGGTATTACATATTGCTAAATGGGTTACAGTTTATCCTTTACAGCTCAGGAAAAAATTAATAGGTGTTTGCTTTTGTTTCCAAAAGAGATCATATAATTCTTGAAGGCAGGGTTATTTTATTCAAATTACCCTTTTGCCCCAATCTGCCTCAACCCAGCGCAGCGCAACTTTGCATGTTTGTTGCTCAGTTGTAATGAAATATTAACATGAAAATGAAGGCAGGATCACTTTATTTATTTTCTTTTATGGTTTGCATTATATACTGTGAAGATTGGGGGAGGTAGTAGGAAGAAAATCATTGTAGAAAATAAGCAGTTGGGGCTGGAGTTGTGGCTTGCGGTAGAGTGCTCTTCTAGCACTTGCAAGGCCTTGGGTTTGATCCTCAGCATCACATAAAAATAAAATAAAGGTATTGTGTCCATCTACAACTAAAAATAAAATATTTGAAAAAAAAGAAAAGAAAAGAAGCAGTAATCCCCAGGGTTAATGAGAATGAGTTATAGGGAAATCTCTTAAGAGGTAACAATAATCATATTAATGGCTGACATTTCTTAAGTGCTTATTATGTGTTAGACACTACTTTTTATCATTGTCCCATTTAACTATTATCCTAAGAAGAAAGTACTGTTATCTCCATTTTACAGGTGAAAGTAAAAGGCAGGTTAAGTAACTTGTCAAAGCCATGTATCTTATGCATACCTGGAATTTCAGCTCAGGTATGTGACGTTTGCATTTGACTTTTGGCACTGTCTGCTTTGGTTTACACTGATAGGCTTCACTGGCCTTAATACCCACATTCTTCCACTGCTAACCTGAAGAATACCCTGTGCAGGGTATGTTGGAATCATACCAAGAGTCGAATAAATAATAGTTTTTGGTTGGGAGAAGAGTTTCAAGTAAAGGAGAAATACTTAAACCTTAGTCTTTCTGAGTCTTGGTCTGATGATCCTATGTCACAGTTAATATCTCTACCATGGCATCTTAGCATATTCCTTTTGCTTTCCTTGTATTGAGCAGTGTTTCTTTCCTGATTAGAGTAACCTCAGTTTGTTTCTTTCATTGTTTCCTAATTGAGAGTTTTAATTGTCAAGAATATTGTTCAGGGATTTTTCAAGTTTACTCTTTAGAGAATGAGAGTTTTGGCATATTTGGCAGGCATTACTATAATTTGCTTCTGTGCCAGCCCCACAGTCCCACATGCTAGAATAGCATATAGCTTTTTAGGTTGTTGGTATTATGTAGTCACAATAATAAAGCATCTCTTTATTTTCTTATTCTTGGTCCATTTGCTCTCTGCTGTGTTTTGGAGCTCAGGCTCTGTTTTACCACACAGGTGCCTATGTTGACATTATTTACTTTCTGTGTCCTGTTAGGAAAAATAAATGTGGTTTCTAATAATAATAATAGTTCAGAGTTAAGGCTATACAGTCACACAGCTTAGATTTGAATCCCTGCTTTTCCATTCACCAGCTGGTTAGATTGTTGTTTGTTTTCTTGCAAGTAAAACAGGGATAATAGTACCTATCTTATAGTCCTGCTGTCAAGAGCACAGTAAGTATGTGGTGACTGTAATTATTGTAGTTATTTATTTTTTTGGTACTGTGGATTGAACCTAGGTTTGAGTAACCACTGAGCCATGTCTCCAATCCTTTTTACTTTGAAACAGGGTCTTGCTAAGTTGCTTAGGGCCTTGCTGAGTTGTTCAGGCTGGCTTTGAACTTGTAATTATCCTGCTGCAGCCTCCTGGGTCTCTGGGATTTCAGGTATGCACCACCACACCTGGCAATTATAGTTATTTTAAATAAGGCACATCATTCTTTTTGTCACTGTGCCCATCTTACCAAATCTCATGTGATATTTATGAGAGTTTGTAAACTTTAGAATAGTTCATTGTAATTTTTTTTTTGTTATTAACTTCCATGGATTACTGAGTACTTCCTCTACATTGATAATGTTTTTGGTTGTGTTTCATTTCCCAAGATTATTTACAATTAATCTAGTTATCTTTCTAAACTCCAAAGTCAGTTGAACACTTGCTTTAGGGCATACTCATCTAAAGGACCTGGATGTAGGGATGAATGTAACAAGACTCCAGTGATGAAGGGAACTCAGAATTTAGGATGATGAGGGTGGGAAAGAGGATAAGCAGAAACGTTTGCAGCTAAGTGTGTGAGGAGAAGCACAGGAGAAGATAGGCTAGTCTTTTGTAGAAGAAATAGCATGATCAGAGATCCAGAAACTTAAAAGTTTTTGAGGCATTGAAAGATGAAAAAAGGTGGGTTCAGGCTAGATTGTAAAGGGTCTTGGAAGATTGCAGAGAACTTTGGCAAAGGGGAGCCATAGATGGTTTGCAAATAGGGACATCTCATCAGAATTATGCTTTACAAAGAGAACAACAAAAACATGGGGATGCATTAGAAGGGGGACAGCCTGGAGGCGGTTAGGAAGTTCCTACAGTAAGCTTAGAGAGATGAGTGGAGTGGGGATGAGAGACAACTTGAGGGACATCTGGGATTTGGTTTGATTCAACAAATTATTAGTTTGTTTTCTAGTTCTGTGCCAGTTTCTGAGTTAGAAATACTAAGGAGAATAACTTATAGCTTTTTCTCTTACATATAGGATCTAGTAAGAGAAAAAGCAATAAAGGATGATTTTGAGGTTCCTCTTGGGTACATACATGTGTGGATAGTGATACTTCTGAGTTTATGGAACAGGGATGTGGTAGCAGATTTGAGAGGGGGAAAGATATTGAGTTGAGTTTTGAACATAGTTTAATTGTAAAGTTTGTAGCAGATATTGTTAGGGTGTTGATTACATTAATTGAACTTGGAAGAGAACAGGGTTTGTTTTTGACTTCTGTTGAAACATTGTTAACAGGTTTTGTGAGATAAGTTTCAAATATTTTCAGGATTCCAGATTTCTGTTGTAGAAAAGATTTCTAGTTGCTTGTTTATCTAGAATTTGTTTTAATTACATAACGATAATATGATAGGGAGACAACTGCTTTTGAAATAAGTTTTTTCTTACTCACAGTTCCTAAGAGGAGGGGCATACAGTGTGATGCAGAGCCCACTTGAGGAAGCACCAGGGTTGGATATGGAGGCATAAAGGAAAAGGGCAAAGCACTGTCGTGTTTTTCATGGGGAAGGAACAGGTAAAGCACAGAAGGCTAGCGGAGCAAGTTTAGGATTAGGTAGTTTGAATAATTTCAACAAACTTTGAGCTGTAGGTATGATCCCTAGTTGTCAGATACTTGGCTCTAGGGTGAACAAGGGAGAGGCTGATAAAACACAGTAGAGGGTGTGTGGATTTAGAATTGTTCTTTTTTTTTTTTTTTGCATATCAAAGATGTGTTTTCACTAATTCTAGGAAATAACTAATCCTGGAAGGAACAGCCCCTCTCTGGGTCTACAAGGCTCCAAAATGTCCAAGCTTCCTAGAATATAAACAATAAACAAAATGAACACACTGCTCAGTCTCCATTGTGTCTTTTATATTTACAGAACCAGTATTTTGTTAGTTATGTCATTGTGTTCACCCTAAGTACTACATTCCTTTTCTTGGTAGTTAGGGTTTGCCAAGTGACTATATACAGAAGTCATTTCTTGGAGCTTCCTGGAAAATTCTTATATGAAGTAATGCTATTTGGAGACTCATACTTTGTGTTTCTCCAGATCCTTATCCCCTGACTTTATCGTTCTTATCTCAAATGCGGATGTGATGCCTAAATCTGTAGCAGACATCCTGAATATACAACAGTCTTCAGGATGGAAGATAGAAGAAGCTGGGATCTGTGATCTCATGAAGCCATGTGACCAGTACTGCACAGTCTACCTCTGGACTTCTTTGGAAGAAGCAAATAAACCTATACCTTGTTTCAGCCACTTATTTGTGTGCAGTTAAACCTAATCCTTATTAATTTATACATTTTTACCTTTACTCTTATCCTTTCTTTCTGTTATATCACCTTCCACTGAAAATAGAGGTAAAATTTCATCTCTGATCACATAATCCTTTAGATATTTATCCTACATCTCATAAATTTGGGGAGGACACTGGGGCATATAAAGTACACAGAACCTTAGCAGTTAGCCTTAGAAAGAGTTAATAACATCTTACTTTTTTGTCATACAGTTTCATTTTGTGTGTACTCCCTAATGAGGACCCCTAATCAATAACTCCCCATTAAATAAAGAAGCACTTATATTAAGAATAGAAGTACTGTCCTTACACTCCCCGGAGAGTACCGAGACTTCTCACTGCAAACTAACCAGATCCAAAGTACAAAATACTTATTATTGCATCATTATGTGTGTTAGTCTGCACAGTCTGCCATATAAAAACACCATAGACTGGGTTTAAACCACGATTTATTTTCTCAAGTTTTAGAGGCTGAAAATTTGAGGTTGGAGTGGCAGCATGACACTGCCAGCAATTTCTGGTGAAGCTTCCTGGCTTGTGGATGTCATCTAGCTGTGCACTCACATGAACTCTTGTGTGCCTGTGAGGTTTAGGGCCCCACTTTTTTTTTTTTTTTAAACCTCATTTAATTTTACCTTCTTAGGGGCTTCATCTCCAAACACAAGATAGAGGTTTATGTTGGGGGTTAGAACTTCAGCATGCAAATTGGGGAGTTTGGCAGTGACCTAGTGCAGTCCATAGCATTGGGCTTGCAGAAAAGGGAAAACTCCCAAATGACAAATTTAAAATAGGAACTGAAGTGAGCAATAGAAAATGGTGTTCTGTGATGATAGGTGTCAATCTTTGCATTATGATTTGGAAATAAAGGTAATGTGCGAAACATGCCTCAAACATTCTTTAATTTTTTTTAAAACAAGATAGGCATGTCTTCTACCACATCTTTTAACAAATTACCTCTACCTAGGTTCTAGCAAGTGCTGTTGAAAGAGGAAAAGGGAAAAGTGTTAATATTAGAAAGAATTCACAAGTGCTTTGATTATATTGAATATGGTTATATATGAACGTAGATATTGAGAGGTGCTGGAAATAAGTATTCAGGTGCCAGCTATGAACAATGAAAATGTAATTTTTATGTCAACAAATGCCACCATTTTGTAATTTTTAAAAAGGTGCCATTTAAAAGCACCAGAACTTGCAAGGAGTCTACAGTACAAGATCTCTATGGTGAACATTATAGAAATTTATTGAATTACATTAATAGAAGAATTCAGGAGTTTGAAGGAACTTTACAAATTATTTCTAAATATATGTTCACCAAACGTCAAAGAACAAACAACATACTCATGAAGAAGAATGAGAAATGGAGCAGATGCTCTCTCAGTTGGCAAGTATTTTTTTTTAAACCTAATATGGTATACTATTGATACAGAAATAAACAAATCCCAAAGTAGTACGGACTAGTCCAGAAACAGACTATGCTTATGTAGAAATAATAGCTGATGAAAGTGGGATTATAAATCAGTGGCTAAAGTATATTCAATAAGTTTGAGGAAATTTGTCATCCATTCCAAAAAAGAGAAAAAAAAGAAATAAAGTCTGTATACTGTATGCAAAAATATATCTGGCTATTTGAACTTGTTTGTAAAACATAAAATTTAAAGTTGAAAAAAATGTAAGGGACAATGTCTTTATGATTTGTGTATATGGATTTTTTTTAAAGTGATAAATCTGACTTAAAAGTAGCTTTTGTTTATCATAAGTCACAAGCTGAGAAGATACTTGCAATCATATAACTGAAATATAATTATTTAAAACACATAAAAGCCTACAAAGTAATGGGAAAAATCTCAATGGAAAAAATGAGCAAAGACACAGAAGGAAATACAAATGACTTAATATATGTAAAAGAGGTTCACTTTGATAATTAAGGAAATGGAAAACAAAAGCCACAAATAGATTTCATGTTAAGCCTTCTAGATTGGCAAATGTCAACATTTGCTAAGGGTGAAGGAGGATGCTGTAGATCAGTGGAAACATGCACAGGAGGGGCAGTGTGAACTGGCATTCCCATTTGGGAAAATGTCTTGTCATTGTTGAAATTTCATATAATTATTCTACCTTTAGGGCATATACCCTGTAGGAAATGCTTGCTGAATATATCCCATGAAAAATGTCCAAGGGTGCTCATAGCAGCAATGTACATAGTAGTAAAAAACTGACAACAACCTAAAGGTTCACCAAGAATAAATACTGATGTAGTGGAATATCGTGCAGCTGTATAAAATAATTATAGTTAACATACTAATAGGAATAGCTTTTAGATATACATGAAGTGAGACAACATGAGAAGATTGTAGAAGATCTTTGTGTAATAAAGATTAGTATCAAATAAGTCAACTGTTTATTGTTAGGTACATGTGATGAAACTTCAAAAATAAAAGGGAATGATAACATTCAAGATGAGTTATCCTGGAAACTTGGGGAAAACAAGTAAGGGCAGGAGAGGAAGAAGTATATGGTGGAATTATGGATGTTTATTTTGTATAGCACTATTATATACCCTGTATGTTTATTATTTTCTAGCCCAGGTAGTCTGTTATGTTAGTAAATAAACGATGATCATCACTATTCCTTCTATCTGAATAGTGCATGGGAATTCTCACGTCCAGATTTTCTGACAGTAAGCAAATTATTTGCCTCCTGATGTGGTTCCTTTTACATTTTTCCTTCAAGAAAGGACGACACAGGGGGAGATGGGGTATCTCCATCAGCCCACAGAAGGTCCCTGCTAACCATACAGTGCCCTGACCCCTGTGTGTAATAAGAGGACAAGAAGGAACTATGTCTTACTTCTATTGATGATGCAGGGTTCCATTTAATGCAGCCTGTTCTTTAACACAAACCATGTGATACTGTAAAATTTGCCTTGAACTGGTGCATGAAATGATACCCAGAGGAGATTAGTATACAATGCAAAGTAAGGAGTATATATTTTATTGTAATGGTAGTGGAAAGTGACTGAAATGTTAACTAGCAAAACAAAATGATCAATCAGATTTACATTTTGAGAAGACCACTCTTGTAGCTAAGTGGGGAATATATTATGGGGGAAGACAAGAAATGGGGAGAAATGTTGGTAGGGCATCAAGTAGTACAGATGAGAGATGATGATATCTTGGAGTAGGAAGGAGGTTATAGAAATGGAATATCCAAGGCATATTTTATAATTAAAATGTAAGTCATTGATGGGTGGATACAGGGTGAGAGGAAAGGGAAAAACTCAAGTTAATTCTTAGATGGTGCCTGATTTAAGGAACTGGATAATGTTAACATTTGCTGAAACGGGGAAGAATAAGGAAGAAAAGGTTAATTCTTTTAAAGTGGGAATCAACTGAGAAGCTGTTTCGGATGTGATGGTTTTGAGGTGGAAGGGGTGAAATTAATAAAGTTAGTAAAAAGTATGATCACACATGAAATGTTATGTGACATGTATTTGAACATGCTGTGTATTCTGAGCTTTGTCCTCATTGAATAATTCCAATGTGACTAGAGGAGTGTTATTATTTATTTGTTCTCATGTAATGTGAAAGAGATTGTAAGATAAGAAAAAAATCTCAATCTATAGAACCTAGAGTATGAGAAAACTGAACAGGGACAAGGGCAGGTTGTAGGATAATCCCTGTCACTGGAGTAAGGTCTAGTTATTAGACTCCAGAAACAAGGGATTCTGACCTTATTGTGATTCCACTGCACAGAGGTCAGGAAGCAGGTGGGCCAGGTTCTCCTATTGGCCTGAGAAAGCAAAAGGCGATGAATGTGAGCTGTGTTTTATGTCTGAGTGCTCTCCAGTGCTCTTGAGGTGTATTTTATACAACATGGTGCCAATATTGCTGAGGTTTGCCTCGCTCAGTTGAGGGATTCCTTGGCATCTGTTCAGATCAGACTATATCTCATTGAGATTTATCATCTGCTACTCTGTGACATCCTTTTGAGGAGACTTAAAAGTGTCTTTCAGTGCATAACGTCCATGCCCTCTCTCTGTTGAGAGCCACAGCCGAAGGGGCCCCAGCAAACTTCCAGCTCTGATTGGCTCACAGCGGCCCCAGCAAACTTCCAGCTGCCAGCTGATTGGCTCCTCTATGGTGATGCTCATTGGGCTGTTTCCCCGCCCTTTCAGACCACGGAGCTACTTATTGGGGGACTCTTTTGGCTCCACCCATGCGACCCAGCCAATTGGCTTCAAGAGGGGGAGGAGTGTGGGGTTGAGAGGCTGGCCAGAGGAGCCGGGTGGTGGCAGTTGGGCTCTGAGGGAATTCCTGAAGAGCTCGTGTGTGTGTGTGTGTGTGTGTGTGTGTGTGTGTGTGTTCTAAAAATAAAGTTCATTTCTGCTTGACAAGTGGCTCCTGAATTTTGCCCAGCCAGACTGCAGCAGTCTGCTTTGTGTTTTGATGGCATTGATTCCTTCTCCATCCATTAGACATTGTTTCCAAATAGTCTTGATCACAACTTATTAGTGGGTTTTAAAATCAATTTTGTGAGACACAAGCATATTGAAAGATATAGACTAGCATATTATTTTACTCATTTTTTTGTTTATTATTTTATGATGGATAGTGCTTTGTGGGAGAATTCTGATGTTTGCCTTCTGTTTGTATGCCTCTGAGTCCTCCTCATAGGAACCGAGGCTTTTTGTGCTTCTGAGTGATTCTTTTGGCTTCCTTGATGCTTTCTGTGCTGGATGGCTCCCATCCCTGTGCCCTTTGAAACTGAGTCCACTTTCTCCATATTCTTTGTGACCCGGATGTCTTCCTTCTGGGTGACACTGGACACTACTCTATTTGCATTTCAGCAAAGAGCTGCTGAGTTTAGGTTCATAGATTGAAGTGACAGTGCATGTCATCTGTGAAGAGAGCAGAGCAACCTGACAGAGCCAGAGAGGACTCAGTCAACTGTGCTGAATGGCAGACTAACTTGGGCAGAGACCACAGACAGGTACAGCGAAGCAAGCTGTAGACAGGATAGATTCTCAGAAAGAAACTTGAAATCAGCAAGGAAACTACATACATCCACAGAAAAGCAAAGATCGGGGCTGCCTACTTGCTGAAATGATGGGAGCCGTTGAGGGGGTGTTTCTGGTTCTGATGATCACCCTGTTCATTCTTGGAAATCTGGGGAATGGTTTCATTGGTTTGGTCAATGGCAGACGCTTGTTCAGGAGCAAGAGAATCTCTTTATCTGACTTCATCATCACCAGCCTGGCCCTCTCCAAGATTGTTCTGCTGTGGATTTTCTTGATTGATGGTGTTTTGATAACATTCTCTTACAAAATGCATGATTCAGGAACAGTAATGCAAATTATTGATATTTTCTGGACATTTACAAACCACCTGAACACATGGCTTATCACCTGCCTTGGTGTCCTCTACTGCCTGAAAATCGCCAGGTTCTCCCACCCAACATTCCTCTGGCTGAAGTGGAGGGTTTCCAGGGTGGTTGTATGGATGCTGTTGGGTACACTGCTTTTGTCATGTTGCAGTACCATGTCTCTGATCAATGAATTTAAGATCAATTCTGTGCTCTGTGGAATTGATAGCACAGGTAATGTGACTGAGCACTTCAGAGAGAAGAAAAGTGAATATCATCTGATCCACATTCTTGGGAATCTGTGGCACGTCCCTCCCTTAACTGGGTCCCTGACTGCCTATGTTCTGCTCATTCTCTCTCTGCGGAGACACACATGGCAGATGCAGCAAAATGGCACCAGTTCTAGAGATCTAAGTACTGAGGCCCACGAGAGGGCTACCAGGATCATCCTGTCCTTCCTGCTTCTCTTCCTACTTTACTTTATTTCCTTTATAATTTTGTCATCCACTCATTTCCTACCAGATGCTAAAGTGGCTCAGATGATTGGTGAAATATTTACAATGTTTTATCTTGTTGGCCACTCATTTGTTCTCATTCTGGGGAACAACAAGCTGAAACAGACATTTATGGCAATACTCCCTTGTAAGTCTGGTCGTCTGAAGCCTGGGTCTAAGGGACCTTCTTCCCATAGTTAGCAGAGGATGCAGGATGGAGCCTGGGAGTCCTTTGGCCTAGCTCCAGACTATAGGGCTCCTCCTGACCCTACCACAGTGCCAGTTTTGACTTTTCGTAGAAGAGAGACACTACCTTCTTCACCCCTGCTTCTACCTGGTACCAAGGGTGAAAGGCAGACTTGTTTTCTATACATAGGACAGTTTGGGAAGGGGAAAACCGTCTTTGGGAAATTTCAGTGTGGTAAGAAGATTAACCATGTAGACATGGAGCTGTCTTTTAATGACTATGAATATTAGTTTAAACTTAAATTCAATACTAATATGAATAAAATAGCGTAGTAGGCTTTTTAAAAAATTGAAATAGAGGCACTTAACTACTGAGCACATTCTTAGTCCTTTTTATTTAGAGATAGGGTCTGGCCAAGTTGCTGAGGATGGCTTTAAACTTGCAATCCACCTGCCTCAGCCTCTAAAGCTGTTGAAATTACAGGCATGCACCACCATGCTTGGCATAAAGCAATAACTTTTCTGTCCCATAGATGTTTGTTTGATTTCTTGTTCTATAATTTAAAGATCAAGATTTTTGGTCTTTGATAAGCTACTTTAGTTACTTGTTTGACTGTCTCTTTCCTCATCTTAAAAAGTAGACTATAACATCAACTTTGCAGGGCACTAGAATTTCATAAGACAACAGTAACAGCATTTTTCACAGTTCACTATATATAGTGCTGGATTAATGAAGGCTGTTTAACAATGACCTATGCAGCAGTACTTCTCATAAGGTAGCACTTTCCTTAAACCTGTGGTTTGATGATGAAAGCAGTCGGGTGAAAAGCAGGTGTTTTGGATTCTAGTTTCCAATCCATGCTTGCACTTCATCATCATTTTATTAAAATTATCAGCAGCTTTTAACTTTTGAGGATGGAAAAAAACCCAAGTATCCCTGCCGGCCCATTTGCCCTGTCGCCCACTGTCCTTTCCTACCTCCCTTCTTCCTTACATCCATATATTCTTCATTACTTCCTATTCTTTTTAAAAAATATATATCAAGATAAATGTTTGTTCTTCAAATTACAGAGTGTTATCCCTTCTAATATATACAGCTTATGTAGACATTGATTTACCTCCTGTCATCAATTTTGGCAAGTCAATGAGAATATTGTTTATGTCATGTAAAATTCTCTCATTTTTGAGCAAATTCAGATAGGATATATGGTATTTCTGAATGTGTATTTCTAGCACTAATATGGGTTTCAAGTGTGGAGTGTTGTGACTAAGAATGTGGGCCTGAAAGGAAGATAGACTGGGTTCAACTCCTGGCTCTTGCCCTTAAGAACTGAATGACCATGGGGAAATTTCTTAACCTCTAGTTTACTTTCCTCCTTTGTACAAAGGAAATAGAAGTAGTATTTTTTGATGGGTTTGATGGAAGGAATGAATGAGTTAACACATGAATGATGATTACAGTTTTACATGGAGTAACACTGAAAAAACATTGTTGTTTTGTGAAAGATGGTATATTTTGACCTAGCATGAAGGATCATCACATGACTTGACATTTAGTCATGTGTAACCAGAAATTAATCTTAGGGCTGCTCTGGGATATGTACATTTATTCCTAAAAATACAGGAATAAAATGTTTTTTTTTGTCTGTATAGTTGGTTTTTATTTATGTTTTATTAATTATCTTGTTATTTGCAGTTTGGGGGGCTTAACCCAGGACCTTGCACATTAGGCAAGTGAAGCACTTTGCCACTGGTCTGTATTCAACACCCTGCATAGTTGACTTTTAAATTGATACTTGCTTCTTGAAGCTGCCAGTAAAATTCCAAACTCTGACCCATCCCACAGTTCCCTATTTAGAAAGATGTAACTGCTAAAAACTAAAAATGATATAAGATTAATTTATAATTCAGTAACATAAAAGGAATTCTAAAACTGGTATTTCCCTCAACCCCATAATTCAGTAATTAAACAAAGTCTGCTTATTTTCAGCATGGGGGAGTTCATTGTGGAATTCTATGCTGCCCTGCTTGGAGGGCATCTGTTTTGTCTGCTCTGACCTCATGCTCTTTAACTCAGCCTCAACCATTCTAAAACTTCTCCTGAGCTCCTTTCTACTTTTGTTACTTTGACAACTTTCTTGCCTAGCTCTGGCCTTATTGTTCTTTAGCTGATACTGAGGTCCTGTTTCTGCATTAAGGGCTGAGATGTTAGGATTTTCCTTTCTTAACATCTCATTAGAGGTTTTGGCTTGGCTGTTTGCTTACTGACTGCTTTTCATTTCACTGACTGTAGTACTATGAATAGTGGTGCAGAATTCCTAGGAGAGTCTGGTGTGGTAAAACATTCGGTTCCCTTAGGGCATCTTACCCCATCCCACTTCAAATTCCCTCTTTCAGAAAAATTTGGAGGTGACTCCTGGAAACTATGAGAGTGTATTTTGTGATTTGAGCCATGTGTGGACTGTCATTACTCAAAGGTGGGGTAGGAGTAGGGGCTTGGGTCTGGTTGATGGGTAAGCTTATGAAGAAAGGAGTGTCGCCTACTGCAAGAGGCACAATGATGGGAAGTCTGGCTATTTTGGATAGGGCTTGGTCTTCTAATTCCATCAGAGGAAATGCCTAAACTGCAAGTTCTTCAGTGAGTCCCAGGAAGTACATACCTTAGGCCCAGTTTTTAGAAACCTTGGAAAATGACATCTTTATGTTTTGTTTTGTTTTGCTTTCAAATAATTGGCTTTCTTTGCTAAATCCCTTGAAATTCTTAAATCTAGGTCCTTTATGCCAAAGGTCCAGGACATGGCTTTTCTCTTCTATAACCAGACACCCTGAATCAAATTATGGAATATTAATTATATCTATATTTGAAGCCCAATTACATGCTAGAGTTGGTTCCCAATGTAAGCCTGGAAAACGCCGCACCACACGACACAGATTACCAAAGAGGTTTTCCACTTTATTACAAAAGGCTGTGTGTTTATATAGGTCTAAGGAGAGGTCGCAGGGCTGAGGTAGATAACAGGTCGCCCGTTTATTGGCAAGCTCTCCCATATGTCAGTTCCGGAGCCCAAGAAGTTAATTCTAATTGGGGCTAAGGCTTCCCACCAGCAGGGTTTGAACATTGGCGCCGGAGGGAACGTTTCACGCCAGTGAAAGAAACAAAGAGGAGAAAGAGGGTCATTAGACGCCATGCTGGGGTTTTTCTCTGGGGTGCTGCTGCCGTTATATGTTTACCCAACACCCAATGCCCATGTCCCCTCCAAAACACATCTATTCTTTTGTGTATTTTGGAGCTTTAACACAGGAATCAAAATCAATTTATGAGAGAGCTCATGAGACCTTCTAGTTTCCATCAGGATCCTCACAGGTGAGCTTCATCCTTAACTTCATTTTGTGGCAGTCATGAAAATATGCTAGTCAGATCTCTGCTGTGGAGATCATAACTGGCTTATATCTCCAGCTGCTGAGACTTGGCACTGTGAAGCTGTGCTTCCTGTGAGTTTCTTCCAGTGTGTGACAGAGTACCATGCAGGTCTCTTCTGTTGAAACAGGAGACTCCTCCACAGCCAATTCTCGCCTATTCACTGTCCATCAGTTTTCTTGAAACTGCTACAGTTTAGGACTCCTCCTCTACCCAATTGTTTCTTCTACCCTCCTTTTTTTTTTTTGTGTGTGTGTGTGTGTGTGTTTTCACAGATGCCATACCTTAATTATTGTCTGAATATTCTACTTTCCTCCCTCGACTTCCTCCCATGTTGAGTATCATGTATGTTTAGTCTTTTTTCATTCTCTGCTATTGGAAGACCTGAGTCAATATCCTCACCTATTTAAATCAGCTCTCTTTTTTTAAACTGTTAATGCAGATCACACAAATATTCAGGAAAAGACTTTGTGTGTGTATCTCTCTCTCTCTCTCTCTCTCTCTTTGTGTATGTGTGTGAGAGAGATTGTGGGAATATTCTGGAAACCAACCCATATTTTCCCTCCTTGGCAACTTCAGTGTCTATTTGATCACCAGTCAGCTCCATTTGGTATTTAACAGCATTTCTTCCAAATGTCACCTCATCTCCACTTCTAGTTTTTTCAACCCATCAGAGTGACTGCAACAGGATTCTGACTAGTTTCCTGTCTCCAACTCCACCTGCTTCCAGCAAAGCATTCCTACATTACTTGGGTTTCGTTTTTCATACAATGAAAATACCATTATAGTGCTCTTTTCCTGAGCTCTATAGTGACTCTCCGTTGCTCTGGGTAAATCCAAATTCCTTGACCTGTAATATAAAGCCATTTGTCATTTGTCCCCTATTTTCCTTCTTAGTTTCATCCGCTTCTAGCTCCCAAATATGCCATAATCTCTTGTTGCTATAGTTTTGTATAAGCTGTTCTCTTTGCTTAGAATTTTCTTTCTCTCATCAGCTAGTTTCTCTTCTTCACATCTTTATTCCTCCAAGACAGTTTCTCTGACTCTCAAAGATGAGGTCAAACACATACTCTGTATGTTTTCCCAGAATGTTTGCATGCCTCTGATCACATTACTATACTAATATATACTATTTATTATTACTATACTAATATATACTAATTATTCCCCAAATCTGTGACTGCTATAGTGCTGAGAACCATAGCCAAGTAGGAATGACGCATGGCATTTTTGGTTTATAGGTGACGCCAGCAAGCCATTGAGATGATAATGATTATGTTAAGATGTGCATTCAATTAGAGATTAGACCCCTGCTGTCCCCCTCGGCCTGCTACTTTGGAGCTCTCCTGGGACTCTGGAGAGTTCCCATTGGTTGGGGAAGTGCGGTAGGAGGGAATTCCGGAGGAGGGATTTCCTGTTGGTGTAGTGTGTCCCGGGAGAAGGCCTCGTGGGAGTTTTGGAAATAAAGTTTGTTCCTGCTTGAGTGTGCCCAGCCAGACTGCGGCACTATAGCATAGCTTCTGGGTGATACATGTTTCCACTTTCATCTCTGACCACTTCTCTTCCTCTCTTTGAACCTCTGTACTCTTCTATTTCCTTGCACATTTTGTCATCTCTAAGTCTGTATGTAGGGTTCTCTGTCATCCTTCTCCCTACCATCCTGTGCTCTTGCTTGGATAACATCTCTTTTCATCCTTAATTTACATGTCTCCTGACCCCCCTCTCCCAAGTCTGGATTAAATGTGCCTCCTGAACACTGTCATTGCATTCTTTGATGTTCCGTCTTGTACCACCCTAAGCACTGATCTCTAATATTCTGTGTGTCTCCTCCCATTATTGTGTATGTTATCTGAAGTCAGGATGTGTAGGTTGCTATTTCTCCCCTGATTCTCTAGCACCTAACAGTGCCTCACTAACAACAGTTTGTTGCATGCAAGAATCAATGAGAGTCAGTCTAAAGAAATAAAAGAGCTTAGTCTCGGAAAGACCTTCCATCTTAGCCATTGATTGTCTGATATATGAAGTAGATATTTACTTTCTGTGTTCTTCATTTTTCTCATTGGTAAGTAGGGATATCCATATCTTTCTCCTAGGACTGTTTTAAGTATTAACTAACATTTAAGATGCCTGGTGCATTGCTGGAGACAGTTGGCACTTAATAACCCCCCCCCCCCCCCC
>NW_026000164.1:9989349-10007882 GCF_001458135.2 Marmota marmota marmota | reverse complement strand
ATGAAGTGGAGGATTCCTTCTTTCTTCCTTCTAAGTTCCATGTAGTACTCTTTTTTTTGTTTGGTCCTGGGAAATCAACCTAGGTGGGCACTTCACCATTGAGCCAGATCCCCAGCCCTTTCTTTTTATATTTTGTCTTGAGATAGGATCTGGCAAGACTTAAGGCCTCATTAAGTTGCTGAGGCTAACTTTGAACTCCACGATCCTTATTCCTCAGCCTCGGGAGTATTAGTGATTACAGGCACATGCCAGGGTGCCTGGCTCCATGTAGTACTTTTTTGAAAAAAATTTGAAACTGTAATTCTAGTTGTTCAGGACTGATCTCAGATCTCCAGAGTCATCACAAAATGAGCTAAGTCATCCTTTTGCTTTGACTGTTTCCCCAGCTTTCCCTACAGGTCTAAAAAGCAGAAGATCTGTATCCATGACTGCAGTGCCCACCAGTGCTCTAGTAAACAGTCAGACTTCAAGACTCGCAGGTTCATGTGTATCAGCCTATTCTTACCAACAGAGCAATGTCAGGTCTTTCTCTTTTGCAAAGTTCTTGGTCTAGGCTGCAGAGTAAGGTGCAAAGAGGAGAGATCCACATCAGGGTGAAGGTGTGATCTGTCCTGAATGGAAACTTCATGTCCCAAAGGAGCCAATTTCTTTTGTAATAATTTCACAGACATGGCTTCCAGCATCCAGTTAAGGGACATGCACATGAGGAGTCACTACATTCAGGGTGGCCCAAAGTATGTAGTCTCCATAAGATATTTATTGTTCACACATAGTTCCTTCGAACCAAGGTGTAATTTTCCAATCAGAAGACTTGGGGTGTGTGTATAAACACTGTAATTGATGATCTTACCTTTATTAGATTGACAAGGAAAACAGACATGTCAAGTTTAATCGAAAGTCAAAATCTTGTGCAATGAAAGAGTTTTGCTAACACTTTTCCTATACTGATCCTTTGAGAAATACCTTCTGACAGAACCCTCTCACTCACTGATCACACTAGTCAACCTGATCACATCTTTATTATAATATTTCCTCCTATAGAAAGCTATTTTATTTATCACACTCTGGATGGGGTCTGTTAAAAACTAATAGCGGGTTTCCCATTTTTTTTGGAATATTGTTTTCTTATATCTTAAGCTATATTATTTGTTCTGTTTCAGTGTGTTATTTGAATATGTTATATTTATATTTGAATTATTTTAATGCAGTCATATATTTTGGGTAATGAAGTAGAGATCTATGCTATAATTTCCCCTTGAATCATGGCCTTGCTTCTTCACTCACTAGTTTTACCTGTTTTGCTGATGTGGGTATACCTCTGTTAGTGCCTGTTAATTTTGTATAAAAAGCTTCTGCAAGCACCTAGGCTCCACCTCAGGGAATTTCTTATAGGATTGCCTTCCTGTCATACCATATCTTGGCTCCTTCTGCTTGTCCATTCCTATTTGTGTTTGGCAATAGGACTTTGTGCTTCACCTTGATTCAAATTTGGTAAGATATATTTGGTCACATCCTGGATTGCACTGTGGTTTCAAATAAAAACAAACAAACAAACAAACAAAAAACTATAGAGTAGATAAGAGATGCCATACTCTTGCAGTACTCATCTGTGGTTCTCCATAACATCATTTGTCCTTTCATATCTAAGCAGTGACAAAGTAATCAGGCAAATAGTTGTTTGATCCAAAAAACTACAACTTGTACTGTATATCTCATTCATTGTCAGTTGAATGCATACAGGGAGATAGCCACATATGATCTAAGTATAGATGCAGATTTTTAAAGGAAACAAATGAAAAGCCTGACTTTTTTCTTACACAAAAATAAGAACACAGCAATTGATAGTGGCAGTAATTTGTATATGTAGCAATAAGGGAATGCAAAATAATTATCATGGAAAGATGGGAATAAGAAAGATTGTCTCTGCTGGGCGTGGTGGTGCATGCCTATAATTTCAGTGGCTCAGGAGGCTGAGGGTCCTGAGTTCAAAGACAGCCTTAGCAACTTAGGCTGTAAGCAACTCAGTGAGACCTTGTCTCTAAATAAAATGCAAAATAGGGCTGGGGATGTGGCTCAGTGGTTGAGTGCACCTGAGTTCAATTCCCAGTACCAAAAAAAAAAAAAAAAAAAAAAGAAAGAAAGAAAGACTGTCTTAAAGAGGATCAGATTCTTGAACTTAATTTATTAGACAACAGTAAATCACTATATGTGTTAAGGGATAAAGCAGCAATAAAAGAGAATAAAATCATGGCATTTTCAGGAAATGGATGTCATTGGAGAAGATAATGCTAAGTGAAGTACGCCAATCCCAAAAAACACAAATCCTGAATGTTTTCTCTGATATAAGGAGGCTGACTCATAGTGGGGTAGGGAGGGGGAATAGTGGGGTAGCATGGGAGGAATAGATGAATTCTAGATAGGGCAGAGGGGTGGGAGGGAAAGGGAGGGGCAGGTGCTTAGCAAGGATGGTGGAATATGATAGACATCATCATCCAAAGTACATGTATGAGACATGAATTGGTGTCATCATACTTTATATACAACCAGAGAAATGAAAAATTGTGCTATATACATGTAATAAGAATTGTAATGCATTCCACTGTCATTTATTTATTTTTTTAATCAATAAAAAAGGAGTGGCACTGGAAAAATTTGAATGACAGTTGGAGAAAATAGCTACAGCATCCACAGATTATAGGGGAGAGAGAAGTTGAATTGAGGTAAGCCATGGATATGTGGTTGGAAGGTGCTGAGTAGCAGTGAGGCATTAGAATTTCCACCATCATCTGTGGTTTCTATGAAGAAAACCGATGGTGTGAAACACTGATAGAAACAATGCTGGACTAGGTCTCTCTGATTGGATTTGAAGAACTTGAAGTCTGTTCTGATTCCACCCCTGGCCTTCTTGCTCTTGGAGGAAAGGACTTCCAGGTCTACCTAGGCTTGTTTTAATTGGGTGTTCCTAAGGAAAAAAGTATAGGAATGAAGAAATAGTAATGCAATCCTTAGAAAATTTGCATCTCAGTAAAAGCAGTTGGCTATTAAACTACAAATGGCTCATTTGCTGAGCTGGGGGGGAAAAAAAAAGGAAACATCTCCCTGTTTGGATATTGGTATCTACCTACACATTTCAGTATTTCTTCTGCCTCAGCATCAGTACTATAACTGCTGAATTCTCAATGAGTAAAGATGCTTGAGGCATTTTATTTTTCTGCTGTTATTGCCTCACTTATTTTTAATTTTGTAGGAATCATTATGAATCTGTTCATTGCAGTGGTCATTTACAGGACTTGGGTCAAAAGCCACAGAATCTCCTCTTCTGATAAGATCCTCTTCAGCTTGGGCATCACCAGATTTTTTATGCTGGCATTGTTTATCCTAAGCATTTTGTACATCATCTCTTCAAATGCTGAAAGGTCAGTCTCCTATTACATACTTTGTCTGTTATGCTGGAGGTTTTTAGACTCTATCAGTCTCTGGTTTGTGACCTTGCTCAACAGCTTGTACTGTGTGAAGATAACTAACTTCCAACACTCAGTGTTTCTCCTGCTGAAACGGAATCTCTCCCCAAAGATCACCAGACTGCTGCTGGCCTGTGTGCTGATTTCTGCCTTCACCACTCTTCTGTATGTTGTGTTCAGACAGATGTCACATTTTCCTGAATTTGTGACTGGGAGAAATGGCACCTTATTTGACCTCAATGAGGGCATCTTGTCATTGATGGCCTCTTTGCTTTTGAGCTCATTGCTCCAGTTTATCCTTAATGTGACTTCTGCTTCGTTGTTAATACATTCTCTACGGAGACATATACAGAAGATGAAGAAAAACTCCACTGGCTTTTGGAACCCCCAGACTGAAGCTCATGTCCGTGCTATGAAACTGATGATCTATTTCCTCATTCTCTACATTCCATACTCAATGTCTACCCTGCTGTGTTATCTCCCATCTTATTCGAGGATGGGTTTGGGAGTCAAAGCCACTTGTATGATTATTTCTGCTCTTTACCCTCCAGGACATTCTTGTCTCCTCATTCTCACACATTCTAAACTGAAAACCAAAGCAAAGAAGATTCTTTGTTTCAACAAATAGTGGAATTTCAGCTGTAATCATTGGCTGGAGTTATATATGGGTTGGGAGCAAGATTTTCTGTTAGCAGTTTTCTTATTGGTTTGGAGAAGTTATTTTTATGTCTGTGATTCTGACATCCTATGTCTTTGAGTGCCTGTATATCAATTAATTTTGCATTTTGTTTTTGCCAATATTTTAAAATGAAGTACATTCTTAAGGAACTTGTTTGAGGCATTACTTATGATGAATTTTTCATGATTTTTACATTTTTGGGTAATGATAATCACCCCCTTGGTTATTGAAGTATGATGGGAAGTTACCCCAAATTAAGAAACATATTCTGGTGCATATGATGATTTTTTTGTTATTGTTTAATTGAAGAGTCCTGAGAGAAAGTACAGCAGTATATGCGTAGTCATTGAGAGCCAGTAGACAGGCTTTAGATATAGTAAGGTGGAACAACAACAACAAAAAATTCAATGAAAGTAAATTATTGGGTGAGACAGAGAAAAGTCCTCACACTTGCTGGGTGACAGTAACCACTAGTACTATCAAGAAACCCTAGCACTGAATTTCTAGGTTGTATATGGAAAGGAGGAAAAAGTAATTTGATAGGTGGAGGGAAGTGATTAGTATTAAAGTAGTCAAATCCAGAATAGTTTCAAGGATCTCAAATCCAGAGAGCTAACTTTCTTGGTCAAAAGCAAGTTCAGATGGTGAAATCAACACCACGTGAGTGCAAATTTACAAAATACTGTAACTCATCTTGCAATATGGAATTTGGTGGAAAGCTAAGAGGAGCCATTGAATTGGTAGTGGAAATGCCTGACTCTGGGGAGATTTATTTCGGTAGTATATGCATTTGTACAGAGCACAGGATAGCACTCTTTCTGGGGTTGGGACAGCTGGACTGTGCCTCCACAGGAACAAAGATATGAACACAGGATATTGACAAGTTTTGAAATGGGAATTGAGAATTAATTATATAGTTTTTTAAAAATAAGCTTCTTATGCCTCATTTATAAAATGCTGATGTAATATTTACATATTTCAAAATAAATAAATCTTCAAATTTCTCAAATTGCCTGTCTTTTGTATTCTGGCCACCAGTTTATTGAGTAAATACTACCCAAACCAATATTTTATAGCAGGAAAACTGTAGATATTTGTCATATTGGAATCTTAAGATTAAGTGACTAAAGGATTACTGAGAATGATTAATGTACACTATGGCATAAGAACTCAAATGAGAGGCAGAATCCATTATGGGTCCTCCAATACCTGTTCTTTCTCCTGTCTTTTATAGTATTCAAATTTTTAGCTGTCAAGATTTTTGGCAGCTAACTATATCTTATAACTGCTTCTTCTTCTAAGTAGGTGTTATATTGTCATGTGATTAAGCTATGCCAATAGAGAGTGAGCAGAAGTAATGTTAAATAATTTCTAGGTGTGACTCCAGAACATTCATACCTTTCTCTTTCTCTTTTACTTTTGTTTTGTTTTGTTTTGTGCCTATGGGCTGGAATGCCAATGTAATATTGCCAATCTTGGACCAGCTGCTGAGGTGAATGCTTGGAGATAGAGGAGTTAATACCCATCTTGGAATTGGCTGCATGGTTCCTGCCGTGGTGGCCTTGCTGCACCAGCTCTGGACTGTTCATGCCTGAACCCTGGGATTGTTCATCACAAACAAATATCTTCATGCTTTTAGGCACTGTGCTTCAGTCAAATAATTTACGCTTTACCATAAATCCATCTTTGTGATGAAACAATATGTAATTATTTTCCATCTTATAGTCAAAGAACATTTATATGTTACCTGCTAAGTAAAATACAACAAAAACATATATGGAGTATGACACTGATTTTGATAGAAACATGTGCAGCTAAAAAAAGCCTAAGAGAAAATATATAAACATCCAAACAACAATTACTTTAGGTAGAATGTAGTGAGTAATATTTTTTACATGTTGTGAGTTTTCTGTATTGAATATATTATAATCAGTAAAAGCATATACTTTTAAATATATACAGTATGTACAGTCTGTCTATCCATCCATCCATTCATTCATCCATCAATGGTCTGTCCATTCATCTTTTTAAAGAACAGATAGGAATCTGATGTCAATATGCAATTTCTCCTAAGCAAGGTAAGTGAATAGCCTTTCTTATGTTTTGTTTGAATTCTTTTTCTTGTACAGTATTGGCCAAATTCTACTAATTTGTATCTTGATTACCCTACATCTTTTTTTTTTTTTTTTTTTTTTTACCCCTCAGAGTTGGATATGCTATCCTTGTAGCAGCACTATGAAGAAAGACTGCCTAGGCACTTGCCTCAAGTGTTCTGTAGGCCTGGTTTTTAGAAAAGCTGTGTAGGCTTGGAGTTTTTCTAGTTCCATTATGTTCCACTAACTACCTGCCATTAAGTACTTATTAACCAGAAGTTAAACAAATTAATTTGTTTTTTTAAGATGTGATCATTTATAGGCTCCCATATAAATACCCATTATCTTGTATCTTTATCTATTCTCTGCCTATTGCAGGAGAAGGAGATGTTAAAACTCTGTTAAGGAGAGTCACACTCTGAAGTGGAGGGTGGGTGCCAGGTCAGTGCCTAAATTGTGTCATTAAGTCATGAACATCCACTGTGAAAGCTCTTACCCATGGTTGTGCCATCAGCTTTTAACTGCTTTAAACGCAATGTGTCTGAGCTGCATTTTCACATGTGATTGTATCAGTTCATCATAACCTTTTTGGTAAGGCAGATATTATTATGCTCACATAGTTGAGGAAACTGAGGCACAAAAAAGCTATGTAAATGTTTTATAACAGTAGAAATAGGAAGGGGTTGACCCAGGACTCCAGTTCAAGTCTTCTGACTCTAAATTCCAATGGTTTCACCGCCATATCACAAGGTGGGTAGAAAGACACATAGAGTGGGATAATGCCCAATTAAATAGGCTTATCTTCTAGGAAAAGAGAATATCTTCAAAAACATTTCTGAAGCGGCTGTCTCCAGTCTGAGGACCCACACAGAGATGCTGGTGATTTTACAATAAATCTCCTGGGTTTTATTTCCTTAGTGGAAGTGAATATCATGGGGTCACATATACTTTGGGGTTTTAGGCCCTGACATTTATATGAGATATTTTTTCAAAATGGAAAATTAGTAACACTAAAGAAGAAACAATTTAAAAATTTATTTTGAAAGCTGCTACTTGGGAAGTAAGACAGCAATGTAAGCTGATGGCAGAGTAGAAACTATTCTTGTAAGAACTGAATGAAAATTCTTCAAAGTTTCTTTGTGATGCTTAAATTTTACTTAATCATGAATGGCTTTTGGTTTTCCTGTTGGTGAGCCATTCTTAGTTTTCAAGAAAGAAAGAAGGGAAAAAAAAGGAGAGAGGGAAGGGATTTCTTTTAAAGTATGAATTGAAGGTTGCTATTAAGATAACTTCAAATTCCAGGTAAAGCTTACTGAAGACACTTAAAATAATATTTCTCAATAATGTCCTTTTTCACAAGTTAAAGCTGGAGATGGATCCACTCGTCTAGCCCACTTATTCTCAAAGAGGTGAGAAGCATAGTAGAGTCCATTAGTAATTATTTTTTTCCTTTATTTTCAAATTTCATATATCCTGCCTCCCATTCATTCTGAGTATGGGAATAGAAAGGGCATGTGTAGTTTGACTGTATTCCCTAGAGATCTTTATATTGTGGCCTAAGGAAAGGCACAGTTATATGTCCATGCCCTACCCATGGCCATTTTATCAGATGAGGAAAAAACTGTGAAAGGAAAGTCCATTTGTACATGAGAATATCCCTGTCAGGGAAATAAAAAAGAAGGTGATCTGGGTTAATGGGGGTGGTAAGGGCAAGGAAGGGGAGTTGAGAAGGGAATAGACAATAGCAGGAGTAAGGGGATAGTCTGTACACTCTCTACATCTGTTTTTGGTAGAGGTATGTGGTTCTAAACATGGCTTCCGAACTGCTTGATTATTCTCTGGATTATGGCTACATGGGTCCTTACCAGAAGGAAGTTAAACTTCACTTTCTGGAGAGCTCCCCAAACTTTGTCTGCTGTACTCATCCCCTCCCTCTCACCCCAGAATTTCAAATTTATGGAAGCAGATGAAAATAGCTCCCATTCTCTAATCTGCAAAGATGATGTGCTTTTACTCTATTTACTTTCTCTGCCTCTGAGCAATGCTGCAGCTGCTCATCATACTCTTTCTCAAAGGCTGTGATTCTGGCTTTACCAGAACCCTGGATGGTATAGTTGGTGCTTCCTCCTCCCACTAAAAAGATTGAATTCTGGATGATGAGCAGTGAACAAGAACCCTTCTTCTTCCTAAGGCAGTGGGGAGGAACCCGGAAAGAATGATTTTGTGTACATTTATATTTTTGTTCCTGTTATATGTGCTTGATTTGTTCAATTTCTGAGTATATGAACTAATGTAGCTCATTTAGAAAATCAGTTTTCTCAGGTTAACAGCTGCTCTCTGTGCTCTCTAGAGGCAAGGTAGGTACAATCCTGGGAAGCATTCAGAAAGGCTGTGTGAGTATAGGAATACAAAATGCCTGAAGAATGACCAAGACAATGGAGGATCAAGTTGTCCTTATTCTGGAAATGGAAAGGGACCTTTTGTTGCAAGTTTTTGATTTTTGAAAGCAGTGACTGTTCTTTGTTTCTTTCCTTTCAGTATTTTTTTCCTATTTTTGAGAGGCCGCCTTGTTCAAACTCAGTATAAAGCCATACTTTGCCCCTCTGAGAGTCTTTCTGATGCTTGTATTTTATCTTTGACTGACCTTCTTTTCTTGGATCAGGTATTATGAAAATAGTTGAGAGCTCAGACCAGTGGAGGGTAAAGGTGTGAGTAGAGGGACCTCGGTTGAAAGAGGTATGGTAGTAAATGACAGATATATTTCAGTTATGTCCAGGGGTTGCTCTGGTAAATTAGAAAGATTGAGGCTATCACTCACCATACAGACCTGTGCAGGGGCATTCTTGGTTTGGGGTCTAACATGCTGAACAGTTCTGTGTGGAAATGGAGTATCAACGGTGGTTCTCAGATTTCTCTCTTGCCTGACATATAGAGCTAATATTATTCAGCAGTTAATATTTATCCTGTCTTGTTTTTTGTTTTATTTTGCTTGTTTTCTCACACTGTCCTTTGTACCCCCTACTTTGTCAATAAGGCTTTGTATGTGTATAGATACAGCTCTGTTTACATGTTAAAGGTATAAATATGTTAAAACTCTTAATTATTTGATCTTCCCACAAGAATAGAAGCTCCATAAAAGCAGGGACTTATTTTCTTTCACACTATGTTCCAAGAGTCTGCAATGGGGGCCTGACTCATGGTAGTCATTTAATAAGTATTCATCAAATAATTGATCAATGTATTTTCCCTTCTTATAATACCAGGCCCCACTGTTTAGGTTCTCTGAATATTGTATTTAGGTTTTGTGGATCTAGATAGGGTGGAAGCGGGGTTTTAGGAGACTGCTGTCAGGTCTCTGGACTTCCCTTGGAATGCCACTCTGTAGCTATGGCTCTGTACCTAATCTCAGTTCAGGCTGGCTTCATGTAGATGCAAGTGAAGGTGGAACTACTACCTTCAGGAACATTTCTTCTGTTGATGCTGTACCATCTTTCTAGAGAATAAATTTCCAAAGGACAGAGACAGAATTTGAGAAAAGAAATGTCCTACTGCAATGCTGTTACAGCTTCGGAGGAACTGAGCTTCAGCCAGGAGCTGTACTCATTCATTAGCTCTTTTACAGACAGGGCATCTCCTGGTATGGAGTGAGAGACTCCCTTCCCCAGCAAAATGACTGTGTCCCTAGGCCTGATGATGCTGGTGGCAGTGGCTGAATTTCTCATTATCCTGGTTGGAAATGGAGTTATTGTGGTGTGAGAGTTCTGGAGAATGACTCCAAAAATTGTAAGGGGTCTCTGTATGGGCATGGCCTTTGGCCATGTATGTTTCTACTCAGATTGCCTGAGGTGACCTGTTTCCTGTGTGAGCCTATTTCTGCTTATCCAGAGCAGCCGTTGGCTTCACCATCTCAGTGGCTTCTGGCTCTTGGTAATTCAGACCAGCCTTTTTTACCACTTTCCTCAGTGGCTTCTACTGCATGTAGACCATGGTCCTGGATGGTCCCCATATCCCCTGGGCTTCTTGTGGCTAAAGTAGAGGACTTGGAGGCTGGAGTTTTGGTTTCTTCTGGCATCTTTCAAGATAACTTTGAGTTTCTTACTCTGTGTTGACTTAAAAAGCCTTAAAAACTGTTGACAGACAATAGCCTCCACTCATATGAATCTGTGTTGTTTTTATGTATTATAGTTCAGGGCAGGAACCTGATTGCCATTTGCAATCAGGTTTTGTTCTAGTATGCTTTTTAAAATTTTGCTTTTTTAAAAAAATATTTATTTTTTTTAAGTTTTAAGTAGACACAATATCTTTATTTTACATTTATGTGGTGCTGAGGATAAAACCCAGTGCCTGGTGCATGCTAGGCGAGCACTCTACCACTGAGCCACAATCCCAGCCCCCAAATTTTGCTTTTTAATTAACACATAATACTTGTACATATTTTAGGGTATGATGTGATATTGCAACATCTGTAGTGATAAAATTGTCATTTCTTTTTGTCTGGCATCTGTGAGCTTCCCTCTTCTAGGTCTTCATAAAATATATAATAGGTTATTGGGAGCTCTAGTCGCCCTGCTGTACTATAGAACATAGACCTTATTCATCCTAAGCTGTGTTTTGGTACCCCTCTCTATCCCTCTTCCTCCTACTGTGCCTAGTTTATAAAATTAGTATTCTAAACTAATTCTTACTTTGACATCACCTTTTTAGCTTCTAAATATGAGGGAGACCTTATGGTATTTTTCTTTCTGTGTCTGGCTTATTTTACTTAATATAACATCCTCTAGTTCCACCCACGTACCATGACGGAGAGAATTTCATTCTTTTTTTCATTTCTGGATAACATTCCATTTTCTTTATCTATTCATTTGTTAATGGATGTATTCATTGATTCTATATCTGGGCTTTGTGAATCATGCTGAAATAAACATGAGAGTTCAGGCATCTCTTTGATAGCCACTTTAATTGACCTTGGATAAATACCTAGAAGGGGATAACTGAATTATGTAGGTCTACTTTTAGTTTTCTGAGGGACTTCCATGTTGTTATACACAATGTCTATACTAATTTATATTCTCACCATTTATGAGGGCTTTCTCAGTATCCTTGCCAACAGTGATTGGTTTTTGGCTTTTTTGATAAAAGCTATTTTGGCTAGGGTGAGATATCTCATTATAGTTGGATTTGCATTTTCCTCATGTCTATTAATGTAGGATATTATTTCATGAATTGTTGGCCATTTGTGTTTCTTCTTTTGAGTAATGTTTCTTCTTGCCCATTTTTAAATTAAATTTGTTGGTTTTTGTTGTTTTGAGGTTTTTGAGTTTTTTATATATTCTGGATACTTATCCATTATCAGATGAATGTTTGCAAGTATTCTCTCTCTGTCTGTAGTTTGTCTTTTATCTCCATTGATTGCTTCCTTGGTTATGCAGCTGCTTCTTAATTTTATGTAATCTCATTTGTTTATTTTTACTTTTGTTTGTTGCCTGTGCTTTTGGGGTCTTATCCAAAAAGTCCTTGTCTATACCAATGTCTTAAAGTAGTTCCCCTATGTTTTCTTCTAGTATTTTCATAGTTTCAGGTACAAAACTTAGGTCTTTGATTCATTTTGAATTTTTTTGTATGTGAGAATTATGGGTCAAAATTTTACTCTTTTGCATACAGATATCCAGTCTTCCCAGCACCTTTACTGAAGAGGCTATCCTTTCTCCAGTGTGTATTCAATAATCTTTGTGGAGAACCAGTTGACTTTGGATGTGTGTATTCATTTTTGGAATCTTTTCTGTTCCATTGGTCTGTGTGTTGATATTTATATTAGTACCTGTCTCGGTTGCTAAATTGTAGTATATTTTAAGATCAGGTGTTGTGATGTCTCCAAGTTTGTTCTTTTTGTTCAATATTGCTTCATTTGGGATCTTTTGTGACCATATGAATTTTAAGGATTTTCATTCTATTTCTGTGAAGAATGTCATGGTTCCATTTGGTTGTTTTTTGTCTTGTATTTAGAGGTAGGATTTTGCTCTTGCTCTGTTGCCCAGACTGCCCTTGAACTCCTGGGATCAAGTGATTCTCCTGTCTCAGACTCTCCATTAGGTAGGACTATGGCAGCATGCCCCCGCACCCAGCTGATCACTGGTATTTGGTGGTGGTTACACTGAACCTGGAAATTGCTTTGGGTAATACAGACATTTTAACAATATTGGTTCTTTTAATTTGTGAACATGGAACGTTTTTCAATTTGGTTTTGTCTTCTTCCATATTGCCCATCAGTGCTTTGTAATTTTCGTTGTAGAGATCATTTACTTCCTTAGCTAAAATTATCCCTAGGTATTTTTTTTTAAAATTACTGTGAATGGGCTTGCTTTCATGATTTCTTTCTCAGCAAGTTTATTATTGGTGTATAAAAATACTACTGATTTTGCATGTTGATTTTGTATCCTACATCTTTACTGAATTTGTTTTTCATAGTTTTTTGGTGGAGTCTTCAGGTTTTTCTGTATTTGAAATCATGTGGTGTGCAAATAGGGGTAATTTGATTTCTCCCCTTCCTTTTCATATGCCTTTTATTTTTTTCTCTTTCCAAATTGCCTCTTGGACATCCTTGTCTTGTTCTAGATCTTAGTGGAAACCTTTCAGCTTTTCCATATTCTGTATAACGTTGGCTGTGTTTTTGATATATATTGCTTTTATCATGTTGAATTACATTCTGTCTATATGTAATTTGTTTAGTTTTTTATCATGAGGGGTGATGAAACTTATTGAATGTTTTTCTTTATCAGTTGAGATGATCATATGATTTTTGTGTTTAATTTTATTTATGTAATGTATTATATATATTAATTTCTGTATTTTGAACCATTCTTGCACTCCTGGGATAAATATCACTTGATCATAGTACATGATCTTTTTGATGTGCTGCTGGATTTGAGTTGCTAGTATTTTTTTTTTTTTTTTGAGAATTTTTGCATCTACATTCATCATGGGATATTGGCCTAGATTTTCTTTCCTTGCCTTTTCTTTCTTCCTTCCTTCTTTCCTTCCTTCCTTTCTTTCTTTACTTTTCTTTTGGTACTAGGGATTGAACCCAGGGGCATAACCACTGAGCCATATCCCCAACCATTCTTTTAATATTTATTTTTTAGTTATAGGTGGACACAATATCTTTATTTTATTTTTATGGGTGCTAAGGATTGAACCCAGTGCCTCATGTATGCTAGGTGAGTGCTCTACCTCTGAACCACAACCCAAGCCCCTCCCTAGCCATTTTTATGTTTTATTTTGAGACAGTGTTTTGCTAAGTTGCTAAGTTGCTTAGGGCCTGCGTAAGTTGCTGAAGCTGGCTTTGAACTAGTGTTCTTCTTGCCTCAGCTTCCTGAGTTATTGTATATTTTTCTTTTGTTGTGATCTTGTCTGGTTTTGGTATCCAGGTAAATCTGGCCTCATAGAATGAGTCTTGAAACATTTTGAGAAGAATTAATATGAGTTCTTCTTTAAAAATTTCATAGAATCAGAGCCCAGAGTGTGGTGCACACCTGTTATCCCCGTAACCCAGGAGGCTGAAGCAGGAGAATCACAAGTCCAAGACCAGCCTCAGCAAATTAGGGTGACCCTAAACAACTTAGGGAAAACTTGTCTCAAAATAAAAAGGCCTGAGGATGTAGCTTAATGGTAAATTATTCCTGTGTTAAATCTCTAATACAAAAAAGAAACAAAAAAACTTGAGAGAAATTTGATAGTAAAGTGAGTCCTGGACTTTTTTGTTGTTGTTGGGAAACTTTTTTACGGGATCTAGTTTTATTACTTATTACTGGTATGTTCAGGTATCCTGTGTTTTTATGGTTTGATTTGGTTGGTCATGCATCCAGAAATTAACCCATTTCTTCTAGGTCTCCTAATTTGGTGCTTTGTTGTATAGTCATTTTTTTTCTCTTGGCTTTATGAAACTATGTTTCCAATTAATTGGGTCCCATAGTTCTTGGAAGCTGTTTTCATTTCCTTTGATTTTTTGTCTTTTTTTTTCTTTGATTGAGTTAGAAGATGCCTCTTCAAATTCAGAAATTCTCTATCATTTCCTTTTTTTGCAGTGCAAGGGCTTGAACCCAGGGCTTTCAACATGCCAGGCAAACACTCTACCACTAAGGCCACCACTCCTGCCCAGCAATTCTTTCTTCTGCTTGATCTAGTATGTTACTGCTCTTTGATTAGGTGCTTTTTATCATCTCTATCTTTTTGGGCTTTTCATTCATAGTTTTCCCAACTTTACTGAACTCTCTCTCCTTTATATATATTTTCTATCTCACTGAATTTCCTTAGAATCATTCTTTTGAATCCCTTTTCAGACATTTTGTTAATTTCCCTTTCTTTGGACTCTGTTGATAGAGTTATTGTGTTTCATTTGGAGGTGTCATGTACCTTGTTCTTTCATACTTCTTGTGTCCATTCATCAACATATATGTATTTGGCCAATCAGTAGTCCTTGCAACTTAAAGACATATTGATGAGCAAAGCTGAAGAACAACACAACATACTCCTGAAGAAGAATGAGAAGTGAGGGACTTCCTCTGCCAGTTGGCAAGGCTTTTTTAAAAAAATCTAATATGGTAAAGTATATTATATATACACGAATGAACATATAGCACAGTAGCATAGAATACTCCAGAAACAGACCATGCTTGTATAGAAACAATATATGATAAAGTGGAATTGTAGATCATTGACTAAAGTATAGGTTCTTTAGTAAATGATGTGGGGAAATTTGCCATCCATCCATACCAAAAAAAAAAAAAAAAAGCAAAGAAATCAATAAAATCTATAATGTACACAAACTACATCTATGGCTATTTAAAGACTTGTTTGCATAACACAAACTTAAAAACCAAAAAAAGATTATGTAAGATAATGTCTTTATGATTTGGGCACATGGAATTTTTTTTAAGTGAAAGAAGAATGATAAATTTGACTGTTAAAAGTATCCTTTGTTTACAAACTCATACATTGCTGGTGGGACTGCAAATTGGTGCAGCCAATATAGAAAGCAGTATGGAGATTCCTTGGAAAACTGGGAATGGAACCACCATTTGACCCAGATATCCCACTCCTCAGTTTATACCCAAGGGACTTAAAAACAGCATACTACAGTGATGCAGCCATATCAATGTTTATAGCAGCACAAGTCACAATAGCTAAATGGTGGAACCTACCTGGATAACCACCAGTAGATGAATAAATAAAGAAAATGTGGTATATATACATAATGGAATATTACTCAGCACTAAAAGAGAATAAAACCATGGACTTGCGGGTAAATGGATGGAGTTGGAGAATATAATGCTAAGTGAAGTAAGCCAATTTCCCCAAACCAAATGCCGAATGTTTTCTCTGATATAAGGATGCAGATTCATAATGGGGATGGAGAGGTAGTGTGGCAGGAATAGACGAACTTTAGATAGGGCAAAAGGGAGGGAGGAGAAGGGAGGGAGCATAGGGATAGGAAAGATGGTGGAATGAAACAGACATCATTACCCCAAGTACATGTATGAAAACACGAATGGTGTGACTCTCCTTTTGTACAACCAAAGACATGAAAACTTGTGCTCTATTTGTGTAATATGAATTGAGTTGCATTCTGCTATCATATATAACAAATTAGAATAAATAAAAAGTAGCCTTTGTTTATCATAAGTCATTAAGAAAAAGATATCACAGACTGAGAAGATATTTTAAATCATATAACTAAAATATAATTATCTAGAATATAAATTCGTACAAAGTAGTGAGAAAAATCTGAGGAGAAAACATGGGCAAAGACAGGCATTTCACAGAGAAGAAAATATAAATGACTCATTAATATATGAAAAAGAGGTTCATTTCAACACTCAAGAAAATGGAATACAAAATCCACAGTGAGATTTTAAGCGCTCCAGATTGGCAAATGTCAACATTTGCTAAGTGTGAAGGAGGATGTTGTAGATCAGTGGAAACATGCACAGGAGGGGGCAGTGTGAACTGGAATTTCCATTTGGGAAAATGTCTTGTCATTGTTGAAATTTTACCTAGTTATTCTACCTTTAAGGTATATACCACGTAGGAAATGCTTGCTGAATACATCCCATGAAACATGTCTAAGGGTGCTCATAGCAACAATGTACATAATAGTAAAAAACTGACAACAACCCAAAGGTTCACCAAGAATAAATACTCATGTAGCGGAATATTATGCAGCTGTATAAAATAATTATAGTTAGCATACTAATAGGAATAGCTTTTAGAAATACATGAAATGAGACAACATGAGAAGATTGTAGAAGATCTTTGTGCAATAAAGATTAGTATCAAACAACTCAACTATGTTTTTGGTTAGGTACCTGTGATGAAACTTCTAAAGTAAAAGGGAATGATAAAATTCAATATGAGTTATCTTGGAAACTTGGGGGAAATAAGTAAGGGCAGGATAGGAATAAGTATACGGTGGAATTATGGGTGTTTATTTTGTATAGCACTATTACATACCCTGTATGTTTATTATTTTCTAGCCCAGGTAGTCTGTTAGTGAATAAATCATGGTTATCACTATTCCTCTATTTCAATAGTGCATGGGAATTCTCCCATCCAGATTTTATGACAGTAAGCAAATTATTTGCCTACTGATGTGGTTCCTTTTACACTTTTCCTTTAAGAAAGAAGGACACAGAGGAGATGGGGTATCTCCATCAGCCCATGGACTGTTAACCATACAGTGCCCTGGCCCCTGTGTGTAATAAGAGGACAAGAAGGAACTATGTCTTACTTCTATTGATGATGAAGGTTTTCATTTAATGCAGACTGTTCTTTAACACAAACCATGTGATACTATAAAATTTGCCTTGAACTGGTGCATGAAAGGATACCCAGTGGAGATTTCTTAGTATACAATGCAAAGTAAGGAGTATATATTTTATTGTAATGGTAGTGGAAAGTGATTGAAATGTTAACTAGCAAAACAAAATGATCAATCAGATTTACATTTTGGGAAGACCACTCTTGTAGCTAAGTGGGGTATATATTATGGGGGAAGACAAGAAATGGGGAGAAATGTTGGTAGGGCATCAAGTAGTACAGATAAGAGATGATGACATCTTGGAGTAGGATGGAGGTTATAGAAATGGAATATCCAAGGCATATTTTATAATTAAAATGTGTAAGTCATTGATGGGTGGATACAGGGTGAGAGGAAAGGGAAAAATCAAGTTAATTCTTAGATGGTGCCTGATTTAAGGAACTGGATAATGTTAACATTTGCTGAAACGGGGAAGAATAAGGAAGAAAAGGTTACTTCTTTTAAAGTGGGAATCAACTGAGAAGCTGTTTCGAATGTGATGGCTTTGAGGTAGAAGGGGTGAAATTAATAAAGTTAGTAAAAAGTATGATCACACATGAAATGTTATGTGACATGTATTTGAACATGCTGTGCATTCTGAGCTTTGTCCTCATTGAAAAATTCCAATGTGACTAGAGGAGTGTTATTATTTATTTGTTCTCATGTAATTTTTTTTCAGAGGTTGATTTTTTTATTTTTATTTTTTTAAAGAGAGAGAGAGAGAGAGAGAGAGAATTTTAATATTTATTTTTTAGTTTTTGGTGGACACAACATCTTTGTTTGTATGTGGTGCTGAGGATTGAACCCGGGCCACACGCATGCCAGGCGAGCGTGCTACCGCTTGAGCCACATCCCCAGCCCTCAAAGGTTTATTATAAAACTGCAGTAACCAAAACAATGAAGTAACGGAGGCCTTTGTGTGCTGAATCTAAATAATCCCCCAAGACAGATAGGAGTATCACTGTAAAATAGAGGGGAAAACAGTTTATTCAATAAATGGTGGTGATAAAAATATGTATACTTATGAAAAAGGGAGATATTAAATCTTTCATACTGTGTACAAAAAATGAATTCTAAGGGGGTTATAGATATAAATATGAAAGATAAAATTATATAGTTTTTAAAGATAATTTATGTGAGAATCTGTCTGGGATTTTATTTATTTATTTATTTATTTTTATGTCAAGAATCCAAAATTTATTTATTTATTTATTTATTTTATTTTATTTTTTAATTTTTATTGTTGGTTGTTCAAAACATTACATAGTTCTTGATATATCATATTTCATACTTTGATTCAAGTGGGTTATGAGCTCCCATTTTTACCCCGTATACAGATTGCTGAATCACATCGGTTACACATCCACTGATTTACATATTGCCATACTAGTGTCTGTTGTGTTCTGCTGCCTTTCCTATCCTCTACTATCCCCCCTCCCCTCCCCTCC